>NC_053022.1:185391023-185499618 GCF_003073215.2 Triticum urartu | reverse complement strand
TGAGTCCCTGTGGCTCACAGATACTTCCAAAACCAGTTTGCAGGTGCCGATGAGTCCGTGCAGATGACGCAACCAAGCTCAGGAGGAGCTCAATGAAGATCGTGTTCTTTATGTTGTTTCGTTCTAGTTGATCAGTAGTGGAGCCCAATTGGGGTCGATCGGGGACCGTGTTGCATTTGGGGTTCTTCTTTATTTTGGTTCCGTAGTCGGACCATGAGTGTATTTGATTGATGTAATGTTTATTCATGTAATTGTGTGAAGTGGCGATTGTAAGCCAACTATGTATCTCTTTCCCTTATGTATTACATGGGTTGTGTGAAGATTACCTCACTTGCGACATATGCCTTCAATGCGATCATGTCTCTAAGTCGTGCCTCGACACGTGGGAGCTATAGTCGCATCGAGGGTGTTACAAACACACACGAGGCCTTATCGGTCCCTTGGTTAACCGTTGGAGTATCAAACGAAGTCCAAATGGCACGAAACTTGACAGGTGGTCTACCTGTAGTAAACCAAGGCCGCATGACAAGTCTCCGTCCAATCCGAAAACGTTTAACACCTGCACATGAAAAGAGGTAGAAAGGGACATCGGATGACATAAGAGCGCCGGAATGCAAAATGGACAACAGGGAAAATGCTCGGATGCATGAGACGAACATGTATGCCAATGAAATGCACATGATGACATGATATGGAATGCATGACACGCCAGCGATGACAAGGCAACAACAGCGAATAACTGGAAGACACCTGGCACATCGGTCTCGGGGTGCTACAACACTCCACCACTACGAGAGGATCTCATCCCGAGATCTAGACTGGCACCGGAGGGAAAAAACGGAAGAGAAAGAGAAGGGGTGAAACTAAGTTGCTTCTTTGACAAACAGGTGAAACCAAAGAACCTTGCAAGATTGAGAAAATTTGAAAGAAAGAATACAACGAAGATGAATAAAGTTGAAAGCATTCCGTTAGGAAAAGGAACAAGGAAGAACAAATTTGAACAACACTCCGGTTGGAAAGATATGCAAGCTTGATAAGGCAAAAGAACTTGATCAAAAGGGCACAACACTCCGGTTAAATGGATAGGCATGAAACGAATACGATCTTGACAAAACAAGAGATGGGTTGAAGAGAGCAACATCACAATGCCTCCGGAAGAAAGAATAGAAGATAGATAATTGAAATAAAAGAATAGAGAAGAAAATGCCAACTTCTGCCACAAAAGAGTTTGAAAAAGGTATTCTTAAGAAGAAAGGGTCGAACGGTATTGTTGGAAAAAACCAACAAAGAAAAGAATAAGCTTGAAGTGGGCTTATGGAAAACTTCTCAAAACTATGAGGTGAAATTCTGCCACTAACGGAAAACGATAGATTGGAATGATATCAAGAAGGAGACGAGAAACTTATTTCACCGGGAGGATAAATGAAGAACTTGGGTCATTTATAAGCACCATAGATAGCAACAATCCTTAGGGAAGGCTTTGAGTGAAACATGACACCAGATAACTCCAACAAAGAGGTTGGTGGATTTAAAATACCTCATTCTTAACAACATGTGAATCATGAAACATGAACTCAGATTATCAAGAATGACATAATACCACCTCCAATGATTCGATAGAAATAATTGCACTCCGGAATGCAAGATGAAGAATACTTGAGCTCCTCTGAAAAGAACTCGATGAACACTTCGAGAAGGAAATACGTCCTTGATGAACCAACATGTAGAGCCTCCATGAATAACTCCGGTAAACAAAAGGATAACAAAAAGATAGAGAAGTTGAAAACAGAAGGTGAAACCTCGTAATGATTTAGATGTATCTCCGTGATGATATAATTGCGAGAGCTTGGAACTCCGGAAAAGAAAAGATGAAACAAATGAAACCAAGAATTTGATGGACCTCCGGAATAAGGAATTAATCACTTGGATGAAAACAAGAATAAGAATTACATTATGCTTATTCTCGTAGAAAGGATTAAGATAGATATTGCGCAACTTGGGAAGGTCTTCAACGAACCACCGATAGGATTGGGATAACGAATAAATTGATATGATAACGAAGGAAAAGAAATCTTGAATGAACCACCGTAAGAATTTGAACTGAACAAAGAAAGATGAAGAAACACCGCAAAGAATTAGCAAGTGAACGAAGATGCTTGAGAGAATTTAGATACAAGAGAGCGAAGAGATCATGAACTGATTAGAGAATATACTTGAATGATGCACCGGTAAGATTTGGAGAATGATAGCTGACAGCCGGAATGAATAATATTTGAAAAGATGACCTTCGGAGGAAATAAATGGAAACAACTCATGAAATTATCTGGATGGGTGAAATGAATTCTCACAATGAAAACAATTATGAAAGGATGGCATGAAGCTAGAGCCACGAATCTTTGATAGATCGAAACAAGATTCAAGGGAAAAACTCTTCTTCGGTCTTCAAAATCCGAGAATGACGATGAGAAAAACCACCATGAATTATTGAGGCCCTCCGGAATGACAAATAGAAAGGTTGCACCGACGATGAAAATAAATTGCTAGCTCTTGGAGAAAAAGCATTTGACTAATGATAATTCATAGTTACGTCAAACTTCAAAAGAATTTAGGATAGCTCCGGGAAAATAAGAAGAGTCTGGTAAGATCCTGGAAAATGACGTGTGGGTTAGGGCCCATTCAAAAGAAACACCGTTGAACGATTGCTTGAAAAGAGAGATTCCATCGGTTTGAATTTAAATGGCTTGAATGAGATAACATCCTCGAAAGAGCTTGAACGAAAGCAGAGTGTAAGCACGAATCTTCGAGATATCTTGAGCACTCCGGAACAATTGAATAGCAAGCGGGGAATGATTATGAGGTGCACCGGCATAAGAAAAGCATTGGGCAAAAAGAAAAGACTATGCTCAATACCAAAGCTTGAATTGAATCCACCGGAGAAGGAAAAGAATGAAGAATGATGAACTTGAGGTTCCATTAGGATCTTCCTGAGAATCACCGGGTAAGGAAATTGACGGAAAAGAATGGAGAGACTTCATAATCATAAGATAGATACTTGATAAAGAAATCTTAAAGAAAAAAAAAGGGGGGGGGGGGGGGGAAAAAACAAAGGCAACTTGGAGACAGATGAAACAAACACCGTTGAGAAGAACTGATAATTGATCTTGCGAATGTTGAAGTGATCGGATCCACTTGAAGAGAGACACACCGGTTGAAAAGGATTGACATGACAATCTCGATTATCATGAAGGATTGGTATTCACATCGGAGTATGAGAACACCGTTTAGGAAAGGTATGGAATCAACACTTGACATTGAAGCAACTCGAATACCACAACTCAAAACAAAACAAAGGATTGGCTTGCAGAATAAGCCGGAACAAACATATGATTGAGATTTTGTCCGAAGTTTTCGTGGTGGGGCCTACACGGGCTCGATCGTACAACACCATCATGTACAAGGCAGTGCACATGACATACGAAGCGTCCCCGAGTCAGCATAGCCAAGGACTCTTTAAGACACAACAAGACCACTGTAAAACCAACCGTGGATAGGCGGACCACTAGACGTCGAACCCCAATTTCATATCATACATCTGTCAGAAAGATATCCTAAGAGCTACTTGAATTCCCACTTATAAACTCCCGAAACTTTCTAGTTATGCAATCAGGTGTTGGGGATACAGGGGAAGCATAATATCTCACCCAAAACTAGCAAATCCTACATCCAGCTGTATCCATCCTTCAACACATAACCAAGAAACCTTCGGAAATCGTTTACCTCAACCTTCGAAAAGCATCCGTTATACAAGTTATGGCAATACTCCTGAACTCCCGCCCCAGTACTGGGTGGCGTCGAGGTTATCTCACCAACAACTACATAAAAGAGATTTTCGATGTCGGCGAAACTCAGGTATTCCAGAATCTCAATGATAAGATTGTGACAACAACACCTCGGAGCTCAACTCCCGGGACACTGCCACAACCCCTAAATGTCAGGAGGCACCAAGAATAATGTTCTCGTCACAAAACCATCGGAACGATTCCAAGATACCCGCGTGATCCTAAATTTTTTTTAGTGAAATTTGAGAAGAGAAGAGTCAAAACTCTACGTCAGGAGACCTCACCAGAGCGACGAAGGGACTGAGGAGTAAAAAGAATTCCTAACTCTCCGATATATATAATCCTAAATGACTCAAAATATTTTTCTAGACTCAACAACGCCAACGATTCGATCAAGCAGGGGGCTCCTAAAGTCGGGGAAGGCTCTGATACCAACTTGTAACACCCTCGATGCGGCTATATCTCCCACGTGTCGAAGCACGACTTAGAGGCATAACCGCATTGAAAGCAATGTCGCAAGTGAGGTAATCTTCACACAACCTGTCGTGGAATTGTCACGACAGATGTCCTTAGTGTCAGGACTTAGTCACGAGGCCAACACATCTATGTGGTAGCTTGAGAGGGGTTGAGCGGGATGAGAGACGCGATGTTTTACCCAGGTTCGGCCCCTCACAGTGGAGGTAAAATCCTACATTCTGGTTCATTGATATTGATGATGATGATCACGGTTACAAGAGTGCTCTATCTCCAGAGCTATTGTCTAAACCTAACTTGTCCAACTTGTGGAACTTGTGAATCTTGTCCCTCTTGGGGTGACCTTCCCCTCCTTATATATGTTGAAGGGGCGGTTTACATGACTAGTCCTATTAGGATTAGGATTACTCTATTACAAGTGGAGTCCTAGTCTTGCTTCCTTTGTAAGGGAATATTCCTTATGCTTTCCTCTTAAGCCGGCCCACCATAATACGAGCCGGCCTTCCATGAATCGTCTGCTTGGGCCACCGGGTCTTGTTGCTCCTCTGTTCCACTGGCCGGGTCACCAATAAGTCACCTGATCATCGTTAAGTCCTTATCATTTCCTTGTTGATATCTACATGTCCATGATCTTATAGCAAATCTCCCTTAGCAGATATGTTTTGACTTTGTCAATGTAAAAAATCCAGATACTTCTTTTGAGAAATCCGGGCCAATAGGCCAGCTTCAGAGTCAATTTGCTGACATTGGTCTCTTGTAGAGAAATATTGTAAGAAATAATCCACTTGAATCGGCTTCCAAAGCGCCGGCTTAAAAAATACTGGTCTTGAAATACTCATCTGACTTTCAGCCGGCTTGTAGAATTTTGCTGGTTTATCATTGCCAAAATATCCGGTTTGTAAATATTGATAGCACCGGGTCATAATTGTTGCCGATGCTGGGTCATAGTTATTGGTGACGCCGGGTCAATCTGGTTTACTCAAAAACTGAGAATTTGAAGATTTTTTCTCCCTTACATCCATATTACCTGTAGCCCCCAATTCTGGAGTAGAAACAAAGTGATGACTTAAGACTTGCTTCAATATAAATACTGCCACTTTGAAGAAATCCATGTTGTTCATCTTAGTCACTAGTAAAGACTGAATACTCCATATATGTAGCCCCCAAGTGTCGGGTTTTCATGCTTGCAGCAACCTGGGACTTGTAATTGCCTTATACTCATAAAAAACTATAACCAGTATAGCCCCCAAGGGCCGGGTCATTTTGCAATAATGAGTAAGGACTTTACAAATATGATCATATAGACTTGAACAACAACGTGTAGCCCCCAAGGGCCGGCTCAGTAAGATAATATTGAGCTGGGACTTTATATATATACTTCTTCTGAAAAGAACATCATATGATGTAACCCCCATCATGGGGCTTGAACCCATGTCCACAAGGTTAAGAGCTTTGTGCTTTACCAACTGAGCAGTGGACCCTTCAATATAATGAAATAAAACTTGTGTACCTTGAATTATTGACAGGAGCAATTGGTAGCCCCCAAGGGCCGGCTCATTACAATGTGATGAGTCAGGTCTTCAATAAGGCCGGTAAAAATGACTTTGCATTAGCCCCCAAGTGCCATGGTGCATGCTGGCAGTGACATGGGACTTGCATATTTGATGTAATCTCAACTTGAATATTATAACCCCCAAGTGCCGGGTCGTAAGCCTGCAGCGACTCGGGACTATTCTTTCCATTGTATAATAAATTATATCCATTGATAAAATAATATCCATTGCGCTGAAGCGACTTTGGAAACCACATTCGTGATATTGGTGATTGATAACCATAATAAAAATCCAGCCGTGTTGGCTATTAAAGATTTGAATAACCTGGTTTGAAAACCTTAATCATTTAATATCATAAAAAATCCAGCCAAGTTTGGCTATTTAAAGATTCAAGTACCTTATCTGTTGACAAGTAAATCCAGAGTTTTTAAATACCCGGCGGCTCTTAGCCGATGGCGATTTAATATGCCTCCATTGTAAGCCGGAATTTTTATAACCCGGCGGCTTATAGCCTTTGAGAAAATCAAGAATTGATAACCCTTTTGAGACACCAATTTCAATCTTTGATGATGGGCTGGAACTTAATCATTTATGTAAGTCATAGCTCTGTAAATCCTGCACAGGGTTTAAACAACATATGCCCTGGCGACTTAACGTCAAAAGCCAGGGCGGGTAACCACTCAAATGTAGTCTTATCCTGCACATAAGTAAATCACAAGATCCCTTAGCGGTTTACCGCAGGGCGGATCATAATATCCCACATATAACCATTGTGCTATTTAATTTGTACTGCCGGTTTACATGACCTATGCAGTAAGGGTGATAACCCAATCCTTAGAAGTCAATACTTCCAAATATATGATGATTGTCACATGCTGGCGACTTATCGTCCAAAGCCAAGCCGGGTTTAAATGAAACCACACTTATATGCTTCAGATATGAGCAAAAAGTCTCAAAACCCAAAAGATTGTTTGCAAAAACTTAAACCAAATAAAAATCAAGGTTTCTGATTCGAATACGATCAGTAAACCATTCCAAAGGGGTTAAGCTAGGATACGAATACGATCATGTAGCCCCCAGTGGCTTTGGCGTTGCGCCGATCAAGAGGGTACCGACAACTATGTTCTCTTTGGTTCGAATACGACCTATGTTTGAACAGGAAGCCCCCAAATGACCATGAGAGGTTTTTAACGACCCTGATTCAAATACGATCCAAGTCGGACCCAAAAGGGGTTGAGCTATGAGTCGGATACGATCAAGAAGCCCCCTAGTGAGTTTGGCTTTGCCGATCAAAAGGGTTATGACAGCTATGTTCTCTTTGGTTCGAATACGACCTATGTTTGAACAGGAAGCCCCCAAGTGACCATATAAGTTTTGGCATTTGTGCCGATCAAGAGGGTATTGACAGCTATGCTCAATGAGCAGGATGCCCCCAAGTGACCATAATAATATAAGCCGTAAGGCGGGATACCCATGTTTGAGCCGTGCATCATGACAGTAAGCTCTTTTGGTACCCTTTAATATTTCTGAGAACTCAAACTTGCGAGAGATTAATTCTTTTTAAACCGGAACTTTAAACCGGTTTTGAAAGCTTCAAAAACTTTGTGAGACATAAATTTACCTTGAGCCAGATTTTGAACCGGATTTGAGAGCTCCAAAGCTTTGTGGTAAATAAATTTCCCTTGAACCGGTTTTTGAACCGGATATTAAGAGCTTCAGTGCTTTGTGGGAGAGAGATTGTACTTGAACTGGATTTTGAACCAGAATCCTTATTTTGAGCCGGAAATCTTCTGACGGCCCTTAAATTTTCATCGATCCAGCAGTAATCTCCGGGGCCGGGTTATTTTTCCCTTCAATGACCCGGAGTGCTTGAATTCATTGAAACCGACTAATTTTGCCGAGTCATACCATTGTAGCCCCCGAGTCTCAAGGCGACTCGAGGAGTTTTCTTGAGATTCTCCATATTTGACCGTGATATAAACCGGTATGAGTCAGTCAACAACTCAGTGATATAACCTGTCCTGCATTGGAGAACTTGCAAGCCAGAGTAATTGCTCTTTTAAAGAAAAGCAGTATATATTATAAAAATATACTGGATAGATTTCACCTGATATGTCAGGCAGTAATTATCCACCGCGGAGTTGATCACCATGGTGAAACTGAAATCAATCATGGATGAGCCGGCCGCGAGAGTAGACAGATGAGTCGGCCGTGGTGTTGTAAGCCGGTGCGGACGAGCAAGTTGTCCTCCTCATTGTAAGCCGGCGCGAACGCGTGAACCGAACGCGAGAGCGGACAGGCGAGTTGTCCGTGGTGTTGTAAACGGCACGGACGCAGGCAAGCCGGCCATGGGCACGGATAATGAGTCTGTCGTGTGTGGTGATGTAGCGGGGGTGGCAACTTGTACAGGACGAGCGCTAGTGCAAAAATAATATTTTTCTCATGCCCCTTTTGCGACACCTTTTTGTAAGGGATAATGGTCCTGCGAAAAATATCATAGACCAAGTAATTGTTCTTTGATGAAAACAATATGTGTTAATAAAATAAATTTAGATAGGTTTCACCTGATTTGTCCGGATGACAAATAATCCGTTCAACGCGACAGAAAACGGCTCGGACAAACCGGCGACTCAATATAACCCCAGCGGCTTAACACGGCAGAGGCGGCTCAACGCGGCCCCGACGACTCAACACAGTAGAGGCGGCTCTACGCGGGTAATAGCAGAGGCGAGCCGGACGGCTGTGCAAATATACGCGCACGCAAGGGTAGCAACACAGGCGAGCTGGACGGCTGTGCACATATATGCGCACGCAGGGTAGCAGCAGAGGCGAGCCTAACGGGTGTGCGTTTAGAGATTAAATCTGTTGACTTGCCAGTTCGATCCAGTGTGGTAATCCTTTGCCAAAATATGTATGCTCAGGTAAATCGCCTTAACAAATATTACTTCTCCTCTACATCGGTTGTCTCCTCAAAATCTAAGCTCTTACCATGGGCAGTACTCAAGTAATATTTGATGGATCATTTTATGGGAACAACAGCAACGGAGTAGTCTTGCTGTAGTAGTATTGCCTTCATGACAATAGTAGCATAATTACCCCGAGCCACAGTAGCAGATCACTTTACGAAACCACCTCTGTTTTTGACCCTTGTTGATCGATCTGACGTAGCGCACAGTGGTTGTAGCACAATTCCTGTCGGCCTTGGCGACAAACGACTACAGTAAAAATTAATCTTATTCGGATTCGATGGCGCGGCCGCGGCAGTAACTCGGCACTTTGGAGAGGGGCACCTCAATAAGTGACTAAGTTGGGTCCGGTTTGACCATAGGTAGCAACGGAGTGCAGCCGTGGCGGCTCAGAGGTGCTAGCCTGCAGCAGAGGCCGGGGTCAGGTAGCGGCTCAGCCACGGGTCACGTGGAACACAGCAGGCGGCTCAAAAGTGAAGACCAAGGCGGAGACCTAATCTGCGTCTCTTTCTTTTCCTTCGAAAGGCAACAGCGTCAGCGGGCTGCTAGTTTGCCTCTGATCTCCTTTCCCTTGGTATTCACGTGCTAAATCCACCTAGTAACTTTTCCTTCCTTAATTCTTAAATTAACCTCTAGTAGATTCCTTGTATGCAGGTAGCAATCGGAGTTGACTAAAGAAAAACCGATTTGGCTTCTCGTGATGTACTAGTCGAAGATATACTAGTACTGTATTTGAAACCATTGGGCCTGATGCTTGATGTGATGGAAACAATGCCATTGTCTGTACTTTTCACTTGATCCATAGCTTCCGCCGCTGTTGCCTTCGGTTTCCGTGCTGGGAGTAGCAGTAACAGCTCCGGTTGATTCCTTCAGGTATTGGAACTGTGTCTAATCAATAAAAAAGACTTCGGGACAATTGATGGTCTTGGCGGCACGCGACTGCGGCCGTAAATAATTCATCCTTTATTCGGATTCAACGGATCGCATTGCATCGGTGACTTCCAGAAGAACGCCAAACCCTAAATTCCCTTAACTCAATCTTACATATGTTACTACTGAATACTTCTTTAATCTTGACCGACGAACTCATAGTGGATATAAAATTTTTCCACACCGGCTCTTGTTTAGCCAGAAAATTGCGAACTCCTTGATCCCTGGAAGACATCTCTCCAAGAACTCAACACCACCGTGCACGAGCCCCACGGTGGGCGCCAACTGTCGTGGAATTGTCACGACAGATGTTCTTAGTGTCGGGACTTAGTCGCGAGGCCAACGCATCTATGTGGTAGCTTGAGAGGGATTGAGCGGGACGAGAGACGCGATGTTTTACCCAGGTTCGGTCCCTCACGGTGGAGGTAAAAGCCTACATCATGCTTCATTGATATTGATGATGATGATTACAGTTACAAGAGTGCTCTATCTCCAGAGCTATTGTCTAAACTAACTTGTCCAACTTGTGGAACTTGTGAATCTTGTCCCTCTTGGGGTGCTCTGCCCCTCCTTATATATGTCGAAGGGCGGTTTACATGACTAGTCCTATTAGGATTAGGATTACTCTATTACAAGTGGAGTCCTAGTCTTGCTTCCTTTGTAAGGGAATATTCCTTATGCTTTCCTCTTAAGCCGGCCCACCATAATACGAGCCGGCCTTCCATGAATCGTCTGCTTAGGCCATCGGGTCTTGTTGCTCCTCTGTTCCGCCGGCCGGGTCACCAATAAGTCACCTGGCTCGGCCGGGTCATCAGTGAGTGGAGAGATCCGGGCGGGTCACTTAGTGAGTCGCCAAGTCAGGGCGGGTCACCAGTGAATCGCCAAGTCCGTCCGGTCATACTTCCGGCCGGGTCATACCGCGGGGTATATCCCCGACATTAACCCACAGTTTAATTTGGATTTATCCATGTTAAACTGATCCTGCAAAATAGACACAAGAACAAATTTGACAGGTTGTGCTCTCGGTTAAAAAATTCTTATAAGCCGACACCTAATCATCGTTAAGTCCTTGTCATTTTCTTGTTGATATCTACATGTCCATGATCTTATAGCAAATCTCCCTTAGCAGATATGTTTTGACTTTGTCAATGTAAAAAATCCAGATACTTCTTTTGAGAAATCCGGGCCAATAGGCCAGCTTCAGAGTCAATTTGCTGACATTGATCTCTTGTAGAGAAATATTGTAAGAAATAATCCACTTGAATCGGTTTCCAAAGCGCCGGCTTAAAAAATATTGGTCTTGAAATACTCATCTGACTTTCAGCCGCCTTGTAGAATTTTGCAGGTTTATCATTACCAAAATATCCGGTTTGTAAATATTGATAGCACCGGGTCATAATTGTTGCCGACGCCGGGTCATAGTTATTGGTGACGCCGGGTCAATCTGGTTTACTCAGAAACTGAGAATTTTAAGATTTTTTCTCCCTTATATCTATATTACCTGTAGCCCCCAAGTCTTGAGCAGAAACAAAGTGATGACTTAAGACTTGCTTCAATATAAATACTGCCACTTTGAAGAAATCCATGTCGTTCATCTTAGTCACTAGTAAAGAATGAATACTCCATATATGTAGCCCCCAAGTGTCGGGTTGTCATGCTTGCAGCAACTTGGGACTTGTAATTGCCTTATACTCATAAAAAACTATAACCAGTATAGCCCCCAAGGGCCGGGTCATTATGCAATAATGAGCAGGGACTTTATAAATATGATCATATAGACTTGAACAACAACGTGTAGCCCCCAAGGGCCGGCTCGGTAAGATAATATTGAGCTGGGACTTTATATATATACTTCTTTTGAAAAGAACATCATATGATGTAACCCCCATCATGGGGCTTGAACCCACGTCCACAAGGTTAAGAGCTTTGTGCTTTACCAACTGAGCAGTGGACCCTTCAATATAATGAAATAAAACTTGTGTATCTTGAATTGTTGACAGGAGCAATTGGTAGCCCCCAAGGGCCGGCTCATTACAATGTGATGAGTCAGGTCTTCAATAAGGCCAGTAAAAATGACTTTGCATTAGCCTCCAAGAACTCAACACCACCATGCGCGAGCCCCACGGTGGGCGCCAACTATCGTGGAATTGTCACGACAGATGTCCTTAGTGTCAGGACTTAGTCGCGAGGCCAACGCATCTATGTGGTAGCTTGAGAGGGGTTGAGCGGGACGAGAGACGCGATGTTTTACCCAGGTTCGGCCCCTCACGGTGGAGGTAAAAGCCTACATCCTGCTTCATTGATATTGATGATGATGATCACGGTTACAAGAGTGCTCTATCTCCAGAGCTATTGTCTAAATCTAACTTGTCCAACTTGTGGAACTTGTGAATCTTGTCCCTCTTGGGGTGCCCTGCCCCTCCTTATATATGTTGAAGGGGCGGTTTACATGACTAGTCCTATTAGGATTAGGATTACTCTATTACAAGTGGAGTCCTAGTCTTGCTTCCTTTGTAAGGGAATATTCCTTATGCTTTCCTCTTAAGCCGGCCCACCATAATACGAGCCGACCTTCCATGAATCGTCTGCTTGGGCCATCGGGTCTTGTTACTCATCTGTTCCACCGGCCGGGTCACCAATAAGTCACCTGGCTCGCGCGGGTCATCAGTGAGTGGAGAGATCCGGGCGGGTCACTTAGTGAGTTGCCAAGTCAGGGCGGGTCACCAGTGAATCGCCAAGTCCGTCCGGTTATACTTCCGGACGGGTCATACCGCGGGGTATATCCCCGACACAAACCATGTAATACATAAGGGAAAAAGATGCATAATTGGCTTACAATCGCCACTTCACACAATTACATGAATAAAGCATTACATCATCCAGATACAATCAAGGTCCGACTATGGAACTAAATTAAAAGAAGACTACCCCAAATGCTACACAGATCCCGATCGACCCAACTGGGCTCCACTATGGATCCAACTAAAACGAAACAACACAATGAACGAGATCTTCATCGAGCTCCTCCTTGAGATCGGTTGATTCACCTGGAGCGGTATCATCGGCACCTGCAAACTGGTTTTTGGAAGTATCTGTGAGTCACGAGGACTCAGCAATCTCACACCCTTGCGATCAAGACTATTTAAGCTTATAGGAAGGTAAAAGTATGAGGTGGAGCTGCAGCAAGCAACTAGCATATTTGGTGGATAACATACGCAAATGAGAGCGAGAAGAGAAGGCAAAAGCACGGTCGATGAACTATGATCAAGAAGTGATCCTAGAACAACCTACGTCAAACATTACTCCAACACCGTGTTCACTTCCCGGACTCCGCCGAAAAGAGACCATCACGGTAACACACACGGTTGATGCATTTTAATTAAGTTAAGGTTTCAGTTTTTCTACAACCGGACATTAACAAATTCCCATCTGCCCATAACCGGGCATGGCTTTCGAAAGTTCAAATCCCTGCAGGGGTGTCCCAACTTAGCCCATCACAAGCTCTCACGGTCAACGAAGGATATTCCTTCTCCCAAGACAATTCGATCAGACTCGGCATCCCGGTTACAAGACATCCTCGACAATGGTAAAACAAATCCAGCAAAGCCACCCGAATGTGCCGACAAATCCCGATAGGAGCTGCACATATCTCGTTCTCAGGGCACACTCAGATAGGTCAAGCTACGAGTAAAACCAGCCCTCGAGTTTCCCCGAGGTGGCCCCGCAGGCTGCCCATTTCGGACCAAAACTTAGAGAAGCACTGGCCCGGGGGGTTAAAATAAGATGACCCTTGAGAGAGCGACTCCCAAGGGAAGAGTAGGTGGTGGTGAGGCAAATGGTAAAACCAAGGTTGGGCCTTGTTGGAGGAGTTTTATTCAAGGCGAACTATCAAGGGGTTCCCATTATAACCCAACCGTGTAAGGAACGCAAAATCCAGGAACATAACACCGATATGACGGAAAACTAGGGCGGCAAGAGTGGAACAAAACACCAGGCATAAGGCCAAGCCTTCCACCCTTTACCAAGTATATAGATGCATTAATATTAATAAGAGATATTGTGATATCCCAACAAAATATCCATGTTCCAACATGGAACAAACTCCAATCTTCACCTGCAACTAACAATGCTATAAGAGGGGCTGAGCAAAGCGGTAACATAGCCAAACAACGGTTTGCTAGGACAAGGTGGGTTAGAGGCTTGTAACAAATATGGGAGGCATGATAAGCAAGTGGTAGGTATCGCAGCATAGGCATAGCAAAAGAGCGAGCATCTAGCAAGCAAAGATAGAAGTGATTTCGAGGGTATGGTCATCTTGCCTGCAAAGTTCTCAGAGTTGACTTGATCCTCGTAAGCGTACTCAACGGGCTCCTCTTTCACGTACTCGTCTCCCGGCTCTACCCAAGAAAGAACAACAAACAAAAGGAACACAATCAACCACGTGCAATGCTCAAGCAACATGATGCAAACATGGTATGATATGCGGGATGCGATATGTGATGCATATGCATGATTTGGAAAGGAATGATTGAACCTGGCCTCAACTTGGAAAACCAAGAGTGCCACTGGAAAGGTGAGTTGATTTCGGTCGAAATCGATATAAAGATCACCGGAATCGGATGCACGGTTTGGAAATGGCAAGCAAAACAAATATGGCACCGGTCTGCGATAATCAGCAAGTGACCATCTAAATGCATCAAGAACAATAATGCTATACACTCCAACATAGCAACAAAATACATGGCAGGTATCCACTCATGATGCTTGACAAAAGATGAACACTGAGCTACGGCTAATTCACTCAATAGCAAGGTTCAAACAAGCATGGGAAAGTGCAAAAGATAACAGGTTACAGACTTAGTGAAAATAACAAGTCAGGAATTTATCATCAGGAAGCAATGTTTAGAGCACGATAACTACATGCTACAGGAACATATCATGGCAAAGCAAGGCATGGCATGAAGCTACTCAAAGCATACAAAAAAGTCCCTTAGTGACCATGAGCCAAAAGGGATCAGAAAATACAATTGCAAGCATGTGAACATAGCAAAAACATAAACAGATTCAGACTTGATGAAAAACTGGAGCATGGCAAAACAGATAACGAGTAGGCATGTTTACGAGCTCGATGCACTCACTACGAGGCATTGCATGATAATCTAAACATACACCCAGCAAATATACATGTCATAGAAGCTAGACATGGCAAGAACAACAACATAGCATGCACGGATCAACAACAACAAGCTCGGCAAAATTGCTAAACATGTTAACAATCTGCCAGGAACATTTTATAGCAAAAGTAGAGCTCGATTGACTCAAGCTAGGGTGCTCCATAATTCAAACAAAGACATGGATGGATAGAGACACCACAATATCTACAAAACATCCTTACTGATCATGCTCAAAAGAGGCACGGATCACTAGGAAACAACATGAACATATGGCATAAAAATAATAGCAGGACAAGGACTAGTGAAATTCTAAGTCCCTGAAATCAGCATCATTGAGTAAGCTACTTTGCATGCTTGTGCTAGTCACCACATAGATCACAAAAATACATGGCATACACCCCTATAAACATGGCATGGCATTCTTCAAAACACATGTAAAGCTCAGGATCATAGCATGCACACATTAATCATGGCAAAAATGACAAAAGTGCATTTGCTGAAACAGATCTGAAACTATCCTCACATAGCCCTCTTCCAACAGCATTTCGGTCATCAAGATGAGCTCAAATGAAAATGATGCAATGAGATGAAATGATATACTCTTCGAGACAAACATTTTGATATGCTACACGCACGAATCGGGAGCAACGGATGCAGAGTTATGACGTGACGAAGATTGCATAAAAAATACTGGGAGAGGGGAAAAGGTCAACCCCAAATATCCGGATCTGGATCTGAGGCGTGGATCCCGAGGTTCATCGGCCGGAACTGTAGCTGCGGCGGCCGGAGCTCGTCGGGGACTTGCTGGAGGAGACCGGAACCGAGGTAGAGGCAGGCGGTGGTTGAGGGCGCGGTCGCCGGCGTCGGCGAGGTGGGGCGGCGAGGTGGTGCGGCCGCGGAGCGGGGCGGCACCGGCGATGGCGCGCGGCAGCGCCCGGCGGAGAGGCAGGCCGGCGCGGGCCGCGGCTGCCTCGCGCAGGCGCGGGCGGCGAACGACGCGGGCCGGGGAGGGCCCGCCACGGGCCTCGCGGGCTGGCGGCGGAGGAGGCCGGGCGGTGCCACGTGGCACGTCCTGATTGGGCACGCGGGGTGGCGCGGCTTTGTCCGGCGGCGGCGGACGTGTCCGCCGCGCGGAGAGGAGCGGGGCTAGGGTTAGGGTGCGAATGGACCCGGAATTTCGGGGGAGAAGGCCTTTTTATATGTAGGAGGAGCTAGGAGGCTTCAAATTGCGCACGGTTTTCGGCCACGCAATCGTGATTGAATGACCGAGATGATGAAGGGGGTTTTGGTGGGTTTTGCGCCACTTTGGAGGGGTGTTGGGCTGCAACACACACGAGGCCTTATCGGTCCCTCGGTTAACCGTTGGAGTATCAAACAAAGTCCAAATGGCACGAAACTTGAAAGGCGGTCTACCGGTACTAAACCAAGGCCGTATGACAAGTCTCGGTCCAATCCGAAAACGTTTAACACCCACACACGGAAAGAGGTAGAAAGGGACACCGGATGACATAGGAGCGCTGGAATGCAAAACGGACAACGGGGAAAATACTCGGATGCATGAGATGAACATGTATGCAAATGAAATGCACATGATGACATGATATGGAATGCATGACACGCCAGCAATGACAAGGCAACAACAGTGAATAACTGGAAGACACCTGGCACATCGGTCTCGGGGCACTACAGCGGGCCAGCCTACGGCTTCAAGCTCCTTATCCCAAAGGCGGAGTACTTCTTCGAGGCCAGTTTAGCGAACTAAACTTGAGCGGCTTTTTAGAGAGAAGATAGGCTATCCGGCTATTGACCATACACTCGAGTCAAAAAAGGAGCGGTAGAAAAAGACTTTGCAACGACCAAGAAGAAAACACATTTACTATAAAAGCTCATATAAATTTTAAGAGCCCCCAAGTGACTTGGGTAAAAGAATTTTATGTATAATGATTGTATGTACCGATGTACTTATATCATATCTGTGTTCACCCGAACTTTAAACGCGTCTTAACCGACCGTCGGCTTCTCCCTCTTCGGTCAAGGGCCGAAAAGTGTCATGTACTCCACCTGTTGAGAGTATCGACGGTGTTTCCGATAACCAGGCAATCAGGCCATAAGGCTGTAACAGACAAAGCGCGCTCAGGGAACTTATGCTATATTACTGACGAAGTGTAAGAAGCATCTTCGAAGAAAATAGTACCTCCACCGATACCTTTCTTCGGTTGCTCATTGTACTATGAGACTTGTGCAATAGATTTTTTGTACTCATGAGTTCCGTTGTGTGCCGACCATGGTTGAAAACAATAAGAGCGCTAGCTTTCGGCTTCACCTAGTCTGAGGTACTAACTCGGATGACCCGGTAGTAACAATCGCAGAGGTGCTCCCTTTACTCCCTAGCCGAACAATCGGGAATGTAGGGGTAAGCACAGGAGCCAGGCAACCCAGCTTGCGGAACACTTAAGTCAACATGGTGCATATTGTGGCATAATACACGAACAGGGAATGAAGCCGTACAAGTATAAGCATATGCAAGAGGAAAGGCTTCATAAAGGAAGCCCCCAAGTAAACGGGGTATTTGAATTTGTGTGTCACAAACAAAGTTTTGACAAGGAAGTTTTTCGCATACAACTTTTTGCCAAAAAAGTATAATGCTTTTGGTCGAACCGAAAAAAATATTAAAATTGAAAATTCTGAGCATAAAAGTGACTTAGCTGGTTAATGTGCTCGGTGTCGATGCACGGCCCGAGCTTACGGTGGGACAAGGTCCCAGCCCCCAAGCCGGTCCCGAGGTGGCGGAGCGAAGAGCTCGGCACTCCGAAGTGGCGACATAGCATGACCAATGCAGGCCGACAGTGTGACGCCGAAGTCCCCGACGTGGCTTAATGAAGTGATGACGAAGCCCTCGGTCCAGCCGAGATGACGTGGTACGTCGGTACGCCGAGATGACAGCGCTGTCCGACCCAGATCCTTTACCTGTGCACAGAAAATAGTGCAAGCCGGAGATAATAGGAATAATAAAAAAATTGTTGCATAATTAATAATTTACGCAAAGTGAGTAATAAAAGAAATATGGATCGTGTGCCGAACACTCGATGAGGTAGAGCTCTCTCAGCGATGTCGAAGTCCCCGAGGCAACCGAACATGTCGGTATGGCGATTCGACCAACAAGGTGATCACGCGAGCCGATTTATGCCAATTGGGACAATGACGTAGGCTTGCCAAAGTGACAGCATGACACAGTCGAAGTCGATCACCTACACACATAAAATAGTGCGGTCCAAAAAGGATAATTGCTTTTCGCAAAAATAATTTATTGAAAGAGATGTGGCCTGGCACCGAAGTAAATGTCGATGCAGGGCGTCGGCGTGATGCGGTGAAGGCATGGCAAAGCCTGAATTCACAGGCCGGTCTGAGTTCCGGATGCAGCATTCGCCGAACTGTATACGGAAACTGACCGAACCACCACGTGACCATCATTAATGCGGCCACCATTTGCTAGACCTGTGCACAGATGATGAAACAGACCAGCGTAATAATTCCTTGGAAAAAATAAACCCAAGCAAGAAAAATATTAGGATTAATAGCACCTGGTATATCTGTTGTAGAGATCTGAAGAAAGGTTACTCCCAAAACTGGGACTCGATCCGCACACCCATTGCCTGATGGGCGATAAAGCGACGGCATGGCGATGCTGGCTGATACGCCATCCAACGTATCTATAATTTTTGATTGCTCCATGCTATATTATCTACTGTTTTGGACATTATTAGGCTTTATTATACACTTTTATATTATTTTTGGGACTAACCTATTAACTGGAAGCCCAGCCCAGAATTGATGTTTTTTTTGCCTATTTTAGGGTTTCGAAGAAAAGGAATATCAAGCGGAGTCCAAACGGAATGAAACCTTCAGGAACGTGATTTTTGGAACGAACAAGATTCAGGAGACTTGGACCCTACGTCAAGCAACCAACAGGGAGGCCACGAGGTAGGGGGGCGCGCCTTCCCCCCCCCCCCAAGCGCGCCCTCCACCCTCATGGGCCCCCTGTTGCTCCACCGACGTACATCTTCCTCCTATATATACCCACGTACTCCCAAACGATCAGATACGGAGCCAAAACCCTAATTCCACCGCCGTAACTTTCTGTATCCACGAGATCCCATCTTGGGGCCTGTTCCGGAGCTCCGCCGAAGGGGGCATCGATCACGGAGGGCTTCTACATCAACACCATAGCCCTTCCGATGAAGTGTGAGTAGTTTACCTCAGACCTACGGGTCCATAGTTATTAGCTAGATGGCTTCTTCTCTCTTTTTGGATCTCAATACAAAGTTCTCCCCCTCTCTTGTGGAGATCTATTCGATGTAATCTTCTTTTGCGGTGTGTTTGTTGAGACCGATGAATTGTGGGTTTATGATCAAGTTTATCTATGAACAATATTTGAATCTTCTATGAATTATTTCATGTATGATTGGTTATCTTTGCAAGTCTCTTCGAATTATCAGTTTGGTTTGGCCTACTAGATTGATCTTTCTTGCAATGGGAGAAGTGCTTAGCTTTGGGTTCAATCTTGCGGTGTCCTTTCCCAGTGACAGTAGGGGCAGCAAGGCACGTATTGTATTGTTGCCATCGAGGATAACAAGATGGGGTTTTCATCATATTGCATGAGTTTATCCCTCTACATCATGTCATCTTGCTTAAAGCGTTACTCTGTTCTCTTGAACTTAATACTCTAGATGCATGCTGGATAGCAGTCGATGTGTGGAGTAATAGTAGTAGATGCAGGCAGGAGTCGGTCTACTTGTCTTGGACATGATGCCTATATACATGATCATACCTAGATATTCTCATAACTATTCTCAATTCTGTCAATTGCTCAACAGTAATTTGTTCACCCACCGTAAAATACTTATGCTCTTGAGAGAAGCCACTAGTGAAACCTATGGCCCCCGGGTCTATCTTCATCATATTAATCTTCCAACACTTAGTTATTTCATTGCCTTTTATTTTACTTGGCATCTTTATCATAAAAATACCAAAAATATTATCTTATCATATCTATCAGATCTCACTCTCGTAAGTGACCGTGTAGGGATTGACAACCCCTTATTGCGTTGGTTGCGAGGATTTATTTGTTTTGTGCAGGTGCGAGGGACTCGCGCGTAGCCTCCTACTGGATTGATACCTTGGTTCTCAAAAACCGAGGGAAATACTTACGCTACTTTGTTGCATCACCCTTTCCTCTTCAAGGGAAAACCAACGCAGTGCTCAAGAGGTAGCAAGAAGGATTTCTGGCGCCGTTGCCGGGGAGGTCTATGCAAAAGTCAAACATACCAAGTACCCATCACAAACCCTTATCTCCCGCATTACATTATTTGCCATTTGCCTCTCGTTTTCCTCTCCCCCACTTCACCCTTGCCGTTTTATTCGCCCTCTCTCTCTATCCTCCCTCTCTTTCTCTATTTGCCTCTTGTTGCCCGTTTCTTGTTTGCTTGTGTGTTGGATTGCTTGCTTGTCACGATGGCTCAAGATAACACTAAATTGTGTGACTTTACCAATACCAACAACAATGATTTTATTAGCACTCCGATTGCGCCTCTTACCGATGATGAATCTTGTGAAATTAATGCTGCCTTGCTGAATCTTGTCATGAAAGATCTGTTTTCCGTCCTTCCTAGTGAAGATGTCGCTACCCATCTAAATAGCTTCGTTGATTTGTGTGATATGCAAAAGAAGAAAGATGTGGACAATGATATTGTTAAATTGAAGCTATTTTCTTTTTCGGTTAGAGATCGTGCTAAAGCTTGGTTTTCGTCTTTGCCTAAAAATAGTATTGATTCGTGGAATAAGTGCAAAGATGCTTTTATCTCTAAGTATTTTCCTCCCACTAAGATCATCTCTCTTAGAAACGATATTATAAATTTTAAGCAACTTGACCATGAACATGTTGCACAAGCTTGGGAGAGGATGAAATTAATGATACGTAATTGCCCTACTCATGGTTTTAATTTGTGGATGATTATACAAAAAATTTATGCCGGATTGAATTTTGCTTCTAGAAATCTTTTAGATTCGGCCGCGGGAGGCACTTTTATGTAAATCACTTTAGGAGAAGCTACTAAACTCCTAGATAATATTATGGTTAATTATTCTCAATGGCACACTCAAAGATCTACTAATAAGAAAGTGCATGTGATAGAAGAAATTAATGTTTTGAGTGGAAAGATGGATGAACTTATGAAATTATTTGCTATAAAAGTGTTTCTTCCGATCCTAATGATATGCCTTTGTCTACTTTGATTGAGAATAATAATGAATCTATGGATGTGAATTTTGTTGGTAGGAACAATTTTGGTAACAACGCGTATAGAGGAAACTTTAATCCTAGGCCTTATCCTAGTAATTCCTCTAATAATTATGGTAATTCCTACAACAATTCTTATGGAAATTATAATAAGATGCCCTCTGATTTTGAATCTAATATTAAAGAATTTATTACTCTGCAAAAGAATTTCAATGCTTTGGTTGAAGAAAAATTGCTTAAGATTGATGAGTTGGCTAGGAAAGTTGATAGAATTTCTCTTGATGTTGATTCTTTGAAACTTAGATATATTCCACCTAAGCATGATATCAATGATTCTCCCAAAGCCATGATAATTTCCATTGATGAGTGCAAAGAAAGAACCGCTAGGATGCGTGCTAAGAAATATTCCTTTATAAGAGCGTGTTCTTCTAGTTTCCATGATAATAAAGATGAAGATCTAAAAGTTATTGATGTGTCCCCTATTAAACATTTGTTTTGCAATATGAATCTTGATAATGATGGGACTGAATATGATCCACCTTTACCTAGAAGGCGTTCCAAAATTTTGGAGTTTTTAGATCTTGATGTTAAATTTGATAAAAGTGGGATTGAAGAGATCAAAACTCTAGATGTTAATGAACCTACTATTTTGGATTTCAAGAGATTTAATTATAATAGCCGCTCTTTGATAAATTGTATTTCCTTGTTGCAATCCATGCTAAATTCTCCTCATGCTTATAACCAAAATAAAGCTTTTACCAAACATATTGTTGATGCTTTAATGCAATCTTATGAAGAAAAACTTGAGTTGGAAGTTTCTATCCCTAGAAAACTTTATGATGAGTGGGAACCTACTATTAAAATTAAAATTAAAGATCATGAATGCTATGCTTTGTGTGATTTGGGTGCTAGTGTTTCCACGATTCCAAAGACTTTGTGTGATTTGTTAGGTTTCCATGTTTCTGATGATTGCTCTCTAAATTTGCAACTTGCCGATTCCACTATTAAGAAACCTATGGGAAGAATTAATGATGTTCTTATTGTTGCAAATAGGAATTATGTGCCCATAGATTTTATCGTTCTTGATATAGATTGCAATCCTTTATGTCCTATTATTCTCGGTAGACCTTTCCTTAGAACGATTGGTGCAATTATTGATATGAAGGAAGGAAATATTAGATTTCAATTTCCGTTAAGGAAAAGCATGGAACACTTTACTAGAAAGAAAACTAAATTACCTTATGAATCTATTATGAGAGCCACTTATGGATTGCCTACCAAAGATGGCAATACCTAGATCTATCCTTGCTTTTTATGCCTAGCTAGGGGCGTTAAACTATAGCGCTTGTTGGGAGGCAACCCAATTTTATTTTTATTCCTTGCTTTTTGCTCCTATTTAGTAATAAATAATTTATCTAGCCTCAGTTTTGGTTGTGTTTTTTGTTTAATTAGTGTTTGTACCAAGTAGAACCATTGGGAAGACTTGGGGGAAAGTCTTGTTAATCTTGCTGTAAAAAAACAAAAACTTTAGCGCTCACGAGAACTGCTGCCATCTTTATTTGGAAAGTGCTATTTAGTTAATTATTTTTGCAGATGATTAATAGATGAACTCCTCACGTCCAGAAATTTATTTTAGAATTTTTGGGGTTCCAGATCTTGCGCTAGCTACAGATTACTACAGATTGTTCTGTTTTTGACAGATTCCGCTTTTCATGTGTTGGTTGCTTATTTTGATGAATCTATGGCTAGTAAAATAGTTTATAAACCATAGAGAAGTTGGAATACAGTAGGTTTAACACCAATATAAATAAAGAATGAGTTCATTACAGTACCTTGTGTTGAATATATGGTTTGTGCATGTATATTGTATAGTCAGGCCCACCTCCTAGTCATTGTATAGTTGAGGTTGTGGCCCATCTTGTACTCCATATATACGTGCGCTATGCACCGATCAATACATCGAGTTGCATTGCCAAAATATTCGTTTCCAACATGGTATCATACCTACGATCCTAACCCTAACTCCTGCCGCCGCCGCCGCGATCCCATCGCCGCCGCCGCGTCTCCTCGCTGCCGCGCCGCCGCCCCCGTGTGTGCCGCCGCCGCCTCACGCTTCCGCCCGCACCTGCAGCACCGCCACCCGCACCGCGCTGCCATCCCTCCCGCCGCGCCGCTTCACCACGCGCCGCCGCCCTCCCCTCTCGGCCATGGCCTCCCCCGGTTCCACCGGTACCACCTGCAACCGCCGCACCAACCCCTTCGACGGCCCCGATCCCGTCGTCATCCGTGATCTCAATATCCTCACTCAGGTTCCCATCGTCCTCAATCAACTCACCTCCACCTACTATGCCTGGAAGACGTACTTCTCCCTTGTGTTCCGTGAGTACAATCTCCGGGATCACATCGATGGCTCTGTGGACTCCCGCTTCATGGAGGACGATGAGGACTGGACGTCCATCGATGCCACTCTGATCCGCTGGTTCTACACCACCATCTCGAAGGACCTCTTCCACACGGTGGTCTCCACCGATGATGACGCTCACGCCGTTTGGACTAAGCTCAACGGCCTCTTCACCGACAACGCGCTCCAACGCAAGGTTTTCTTGCACGGCGAGTTTTTTGGGTGCCAGTAGCTTGACTCGTCGGTCGATGATTATTGCATGCGCCTCAAGAAGCTTGTCGACGAGCTCTGTGACCTCGGCGAGAAGGTCTCCAACGAGCTCCTCCTCAGCACTCTCATCGCCGGCCTGAACGAAGACTTCGGGAACGCCGCCTCCAACATCCCTCTCATCACCAACCCGACCTTCCCCAAGATCGTCGCGTACCTGAAGCTGGAGGAGAAGAGGATGCGAATGTCACGCGCCCGGGCCACCCATACGGCTCTCACCGCCAGAACCCGCGGCGGTGCGCCGCCCACCGCTCCGGCTCCCCCGCCGCGGCCCGCCCAGGGGCCCCTCCACGTGCAGCCGCCGCTCGGGTTCCCATACCCCGCGCCGCCGCAGGCCCCTCCGCCGCCCCCCGCTGAGCAGCAGCAGCGCCGGGGCGGGCGCCGCGGCCGAGGTGGCCGCAAGCAGCAGCAGCAGCCGCCAGCTGCCCATGGCAGGGCGCCGCGCCAGCCGCAGCACCCACTCCCGCCGGTGCCCTGGCAGGCCGGCCAGAACCTCTGGACGGGGGTTGTTCACGCATACTCCATGCCCATACCGCGCGCCCCGTCCCTGGTGTTTTTGGTGCCCGCCCGGCCCCTCATCAGGCTTTGTACGCGGCCCCTCAGGCATATCCGCCGGCGCCACTCTACGGCCCCTCGGCAGCCTATGGGCTGCCTCCGGCCGGTGGGCTCGTGGCGCCGCCGCCACAGCCTCTGCCGTCGGCCCCGGCCCTCCCGCCGGCACCATGGGACCCCGCGCTGCTAGCGGCCCTCCACACCGCCCCCACGCCAGAGCAGTACACCGGCGGTGGCGACTGGTACATGGACACCGGAGCCACGGCTCACATGGCCGCCAACCACGGCAACCTTCTTACCGCTCACCATGTTCACACTGCTGCTCGCATTACCGTGGGCGACGGTTCTTCCATGCCCATCACTCATGTCGGCCATGCTGCTTTTCCTTCTAACTCCGTTCCATTACATCTTTCTAACGTACTCGTTTCACCTGACATCATTAAAAATCTTGTTTCTGTTCGTTCTCTTACACGTGAAAATCCTGTCACCGTTGAATTTGACATGTTTGGCTTTTCTGTTAAGGATGCCCGTACCCGGATGGTGCTCCACCGATGTGACAGCCCCGACGATCTCTACCCGGTCCACTCCTCCACATCCTCCGTCGCTGCACCCATGGCGCTTTCCGCTGGAGTGGACCTTTGGCATGCTCGTCTCGGTCATCCCAACCCTGCCACCCTTCGTCATATTCTTCGCAGTTTTTCATTCACGTGTAATAAGATCGACGATCACACTTGTCATGCTTGTCGTCTCGGCAAACATACTCGTTTACCCTTTAGCACTTCCTCGCATGTTGCTTCATACCCCTTTGAGTTAATTCATAGTGATGTTTGGACCTCTCCTGTTGCAAGTAACACGGGCTATCTCTATTATCTTGTTATCCTTGATGATTTTTCACACTATGTGTGGACCTTCCCGTTGCGGCGAAAGTCGGATTCTGTTGCCACTCTCACCGCATTCTACTCCTATGTCTCCACGCAGTTTGGTCGCCCCATTCATGCGTTGCAAACAGACAACGGGAAGGAGTTCGATAATCTTGCAATCCGCAACCTTCTCGCCACACACAACACGATTTTTCGTCTCACTTGCCCGTACACTTCGCAACAAAATGGCCGCGCTGAGCGCGTGCTTCGCACTCTTAATGACTGCGTTTGCACCCTCCTCTTTCACGCCAACGTGCCACCATGTTTCTGGCCTGACGCGCTCGCCACCGCATCACTACTCCTCAACATCCGTCCCTGTCGCACTCGCGGGAATTTTGCTCCTCATCATCTTCTGTTCGGCACGCCACCTTCCTACACCAAGCTTCGCATTTTTGGTTGCTTGTGCTACCCTAGCATTGCTTCCACTACTTCTCATAAGCTCGCACCACGGTCCGTGGCCTGTATTTTTCTTGGCTATCCCCCAACACCAAAGGCTACCGCTGCTATGATCCTATCTCACATCGGGTCATCACTTCCCGACACGTTTACTTTGATGAGATGGTTTTTCCGTTTCAGCAGGTACCTTCGGATGTTGCGGCCTTGCCCGCTCCTGGTGAAGGCCGCTCAAGCGCTTCTCGCGGGCCGCCTCCTGGCTTTGAGGGTGCCTCCCGTGCCCCGGGTCGAGTTCCTCCCCGGCCGGTTTCCTTCGGGGCTGCACCCCTCCCGGCGCCTGCGACGCCCCCTGTGCCACCATCGGCGTGGGCCTCCTCGGTGCCCCCCACGCCCTCGCCGCGGCCTCGCCCGCGGCGGCCTTCCCTGCACCCTCGCCGGCGGCCTCGCCAGCGGCGGCCTTCCCCGCGCCCTCGCCGGCGGCCTCGCCCGCGGCCTCACCCGCGGTCTCACCCGCGGCATCAGTGGCGGCGGGCTCTTCTTCGTCCTCGCCCGTCGCCCCGGACCCGCTGCCCCGCCCGATGACTCGCTCTCGGGCCGGTACCTTCCACCCGAGTACGCGGTACACCAGCGATGAGTATCTTCTCGCTGCTTCCGTCTCCGAGCCGTCCCCTCTCCCATCGTCAGCTCGAGCCGCCCTTCGGGACCCTCATTGGCTCGCTGCGATGCAGGAAGAGTTCTCTGCGCTCCAACGGAACCGCACCTGGCAGCTTGTCCCTCGGCCACCTCGTGCCAACATCATCACGGGCAAGTGGGTCTTTCGGCATAAGACTCATCCCGACGGGACTCTCGAGCGCTACAAAGCTCGCTGGGTGGTTCGAGGCTTTCGGCAACGTGCGGGCGTGGACTTCACCGACACTTTTGCTCCGGTTGTTAAACCGGGCACGATCCGCACCGTGCTTCAGCTGGCCGTCTCCCGAGCTTGGCCCGTGCATTAGTTGGACGTCTCCAACGCCTTCTTGCACGGCCACCTCGCCGAGCAGGTGTTCTGTGAGCAGCCCACCGGCTTCGTCGACGCCACACATCCGGACCATGTGTGCTTGCTCTCCCATTCTCTTTACGGGTTGAAGCAGGCGCCTCGGGCCTGGTACCAGCGCATCCCTGCCTTCCTGCAGACGCTCGGATTTACATCGACCCGCTCCGACATGTCCCTCTTTGTGTACCATCACGGGGTTGACACGACCTACTTGTTGCTCTACGTCGACGACATCATCCTGACGGCTTCCACTGTCGCGCTTCTCCAGCGACTTACTGCTCGTCTTCGCGATGAGTTTGCCCTGAAGGACTTGGGGCCCCTCCACTACTTCCTCGGCATTGAGATGGTTCGACGGCCAGATGGGTTCTTTCTGCACCAGCAGCGTTACGCCCATGAGCTTCTCGATCGTGCCGGCATGCTTAACTGCAAGCTTGCTCCCACGCCTATTGACACCAAGGCCAAGGTTTCAGCTCTAGAGGGCTCTCTTGCATCCGACGTGGCCTTCTATCGCTCCATTGTGGGTGCCTTGCAGTACCTCACTCTGACGTGCCCCGACTTGCAGTATGCCGTTCAGCAGGTCTGTCTTCACATGCATGCTCCGCGTGACTCTCACTGGACCTTGGTGAAGCGTATCCTCCGTTACATACGCGGCACTACGTCCATGGGACTTACACTGACGGCCTCTGCCTCTAGCGACCTCGTCGCCTACTCTGATGCGGACTGGGTTGGCTCCCCGGACACACGACACTCCACTTCGGGGTACTGTGTCTACCTTGGGCCGTCTTTGATCTCTTGGTCTTCCAAGCGACAACCCACAATCTCTTGCTCGAGTGCCGAGGCAGAGTATCGGGCAGTGGCTAACGCCATTGCCGAATGCTCTTGGCTTTGTCAGCTGCTCCAAGAGTTGCTTTGTCATGTTCACAAGGCCACACTCGTCTATTGCGACAACGTCTCCGCCATGTACCTCTCCGCCAACCCGGTCCATCATCGACGAACGAAGCACATTGAGCTCGACATACACTTTGTTCATGAGCAGGTGGCCCTTGGGCGAATCCGGGTCCTCCACGTCTCGACGACGCAACAGTCTGCCGATGTTATGACAAAAGGACTGCCTACTTCTGTTTTCGAGGAGTTCAGGTCTAGTCTTTGCGTCTCCGGCGACACTTCGACTGCGGGGGGGTGTTGAATATATGGTTTGTGCATGTATATTGTATAGTCCGGCCCACCTCCTAGTCATTGTATAGTTGAGGTTGTGGCCCACCTTGTACTCCATATATACGTGCGCTATGCACCGATCAATACATCGATTTGCATTGCCAAAATATTTGTTTCCAACACCTTGAAGTGGTCTTTTGTTTTCTTTCGCTAACGGAGCTCACGAGATTTTCTACTTTAAGTTTTGTGTTGTGAAGTTTTCATGTTTTGGGTAAAGATTTGATGGATTATGGAACAAGGAGTGGCAAGAGCCTAAGCTTGGGGATGCCCATGGCATCTACAAGATAATCTAAGGACACCAAAAATCCAAAGCTTGGGGATGCCCCGGAAGGCATCCCCTCTTTCGTCTACTTCTATCGGTAACTTTACTTGGAGCTATATTTTTATTCACCACATGATATGTGTTTTGCTTGGAGCGTATTGTATGATTTGAGTCTTTGCTTTTTAGTTTACCACAATCATCTTTGATGTACACACCTTTTGAGAGAAACACACATGATTCGGAAACTATTAGAATACTCTATCTGCTTCACTTATATCTTTTGAGTTATATAGTTTTGCTCTAGTACTTCACTTATATCTTTTAGAGCACAGTGGTGGATTTGTTTTATAGAAACTATTGATCTCTCATGATTCACTTAGATTATTTTGAGAGTCTTAAATAGCATGGTAATTTGTTTAAATAATCATAATATGCTAGGTATTCAAGATTAGTAAAAACTTTCTTATGAGTGTTTTGAATACTAAGAGAAGTTTGATGCTTGACGATTTTTTTGAGATATGGAGGTAGTGATATTAAAGTTGTGCTAGTTGAGTAGTTGTGAAATTGAGAAATACTTGTGTTGAAGTTTTCAAGTCCCGTAGCATGCACGTATGGTAAACGTTATGTAACAATTTTGAAACATGAGGTGTTCTTTGATTGTCCTCCTTATGAGTGGCGGTCGGGGACGAGCGATGGTCTTTTCCTACCAATCTATCCCCCTAGGAGCATGCACGTAGTGCTTGGTTTTTGATGACTTGTATATTTTTGCAATAAGTATGTGAGTTCTTTATGACTAATGTTGAGTCCATGGATTATACGCACTCTCACCCTTCCATCATTGCTAGGCTATTCGGTACCGTGCATTGCCCTTTCTCACATTTAGAGTTGGTGCAAACTTCGCCGGTGCATCCAAACCCCGTGATATGATATACTCTTTCACACATAAACCTCCTTATATCTTCCTCAAAACAGCCACCATACCTACCTATTATGGTATTTCCATAGCCATTCCGAGATATATTGCCATGCAACTTTCCACCATCCCGTTTATCATGACACATTCATCATTGTCATATTGCTTTGCATGATCATGTAGTTGACATCGTATTTGTGGCAAATCCACCGTTCATAATTTTTCATACATGTCACACTTGATTCATTACATATCCCGGTACACCGCCGGAGGCATTCATATAGAGTCATACCTTGTTCTAGTATCGAGTTGTAATCATTGAGTTGTAAATAAATAGAAGTGTGATGATCATCATTTAATAGAGCATTGTCCCAAAAAAAAAAGAAAGGCCAAAAAAAGGGATGGCCCAAAAAAAAGAAATGAAAAGGGACAATGCTACTATCTTTTTTCCACACTTGTGCTTCAAAGTAGCACCATGATCTTCATGATAGAGAGTCTCTTGTTTTGTCACTTTCATATACTAGTGGGAATTTTTCATTATAGAACTTGGCTTGTATATTCCAACAATGGGCCTCCTCAAGTGCCCTAGGTCTTCGTGAGCAAGCAAGTTGGATGCACACCCACTAGTTTCTTTTGTTGAGCTTTCATACATTTTGCATGGCAATCCCTACTCCTTTCATTAACACCAATCGATGGGCATCTCCATAGCCCATTGATTAGCCTCGTTGATGTGAGACTTTCTCCTTTTTGTCTTCTCCACATAACCCCCATCATTATACTCTATTCCACTCATAGTGCTATATCCATGGCTCACGCTCATGTATTGCGTGAAGGTTTGTAAAGTTTGATATTACTAAAGTATGAAACAATTTCTTGGCTTGTCATCGGGGTTGTGCATGATGAGAACATTCTTGTGTGACGAAAATGGAGCATGACTAAACTATATGATTTTCTAGGGATGAACTTTCTTTGGCCATGTTATTTTTAGAAGACATAATTGCTTAGTTAGTATGCTTGAAGTATTATTATTTCTATGTCGATATTAAACTTTTATCTTGAATCTTTCGGATCTGAATATTCATGCCACAATTAAGAAGAATTACATTGAAATTATGCCTAGTAGCATTCCACATCAAAAATTCTGTTTTTATCATTTACCTACTCGAGGACGAGCAAGAATTAAGCTTGGGGATGCTTGATACGTCTCCAACGTATCTATAATTTTTTATTGCTCCATGCTATATTATCTACTGTTTTGGACATTATTGGGCTTTATTATACACTTCTATATTATTTTTGGGACTAACCTATTAACCGGAGGCCCAACCCAGAATTGCTGTTTTTTTCCTATTTTAGGGTTTCGAAGAAAAGGAATATCAAACGGAGTCCAAACGGAATGAAACCTTCGGGAACGTGAATTTTGGAACGAATAAGATCCAGGAGACTTGGACCCCACGTCAAGCAACCAACAAGGAGGCCACGAGGTAGGGGGCGTGCCTACCCCCTAGGCGCGCCCTCCACCCTCGTGGGCCCCCTGTTGCTCCACCGACATACTTCTTCCTCCTATATATACCTACGTACCCCCAAACGATCAGATACGGAGCCAAAACCCTAATTCCACCGCCATAACTTTCTGTATCCACAAGATCCCATCTTGGGGCCTGTTCCGGAGCTCCGCCGGAGGGGGCATTGATCACGGATGGCTTCTACATCAACACCATAGCCCTTCCGATGAAGTGTGAGTAGTTTACCTCATACCTACGGGTCCATAGTTGTTAGCTAGATGGCTTCTTCTCTCTTTTTGGATCTCAATACAAAGTTCTCCCCCTCTCTTGTGGAGATCTATTCGATGTAATCTTCTTTTGTGGTGTGTTTGTTGAGACTGATGAATTGTGGGTTTATGATCAAGTTTATCTATGAACAATATTTGAATCTTCTATGAATTATTTCATGTATGATTGGTTATCTTTGCAAGTCTCTTCGAATTATCAGTTTGGTTTGGCCTACTAGATTGATCTTTGTTGCAATGGGAGAAGTGCTTAGCTTTGGGTTCAATCTTGCGGTGTCCTTTCCCAGTGATAGTAGGGGCAGCAAGGCACGTATTGTATTGTTGCCATTGAGGATAACAAGATGGGGTTTTCATCATATTGCATGAGTTTATCCCTCTACATCATGTCATCTTGCTTAAAGCGTTACTCTGTTCTCTTGAACTTAATACTCTAGATGCATGCTGGATAGCGGTCGATGTGTGGAGTAATAGTAGTAGATGTAGGCAGGAGTCGGTCTACTTGTCTTGGACGTGATGCCTATATACATGATCATACCTAGATATTCTCATAACTATGCTCAATTCTGTCAATTGCTCAACAATAATTTGTTCACCCACCGTAAAATACTTATGCTCTTGAGAGAAGCCACTAGTGAAACCTATGGCCCCGGGTCTATCTTCATCATATTAATCTTCCAACACTTAGTTATTTTCATTGCCTTTTATTTTACTTTGCATCTTTATCATAAAAATACCAAAAATATTATCTTATCATATCTATTAGATCTCACTCTCGTAAGTGACAGTGTAGGGATTGACAACCCCTTACCGCGTTGGTTGCGAGGATTTATTTGTTTTGTGTAGGTGCGTGGGACTCGCGCGTAGCCTCCTACTGGATTGATACCTTGGTTCTAAAAAACTGAGGGAAATACTTACGCTACTTTGCTGCATCACCCTTTCCTCTTCAAGGGAAAGCCAACGCAGTGCTCAAGAGGTAGCAAGACCCTGCAAGGATATCAAGACCTCTCTCCTTCAAGGATTGGGATGAATTAGCTAGCCTTTGTCACCTACTTGTGTTGGATTTGAATCCTTGTATCACCTTTATGTGTATGTGTATTTAGCATGTGTGTGATTGGATCTTGTCTATTTGAGTGTTCATCTTGTGTTCTTCTCTTGTTTGCTCTCTTTCCCCTCTCCAAGTGTGAAAATATCTCCTCTAGGGTTTCACCCTACATCATCTCGGTATCAGAGTAAGGTTGATTCACATCTTTGAGTCCCTACCCCCCATTTGCTAGCCTTAATTTGTGTATTTTTGCCCAACTTCAAAAATCACCACAAAAAGAGCCATACCATTTTTTTTGTGATTTGTTGGTTTGATGATGTTTTGTTGATTTTGATTCATGGATTCGTTGTGTTATAAGTGGATATTTCATTCCCCACCTTCCCCACCACGAAATCCACCCAAAATCACCCTAAATTTTCTTTTCTCCCCAATTTCCGTGTTCTTACCGACCGCATAGCCGCGCCGACAACCTGCCCAGATCATTCGGATGCACACCTGGATCACCCGGACATCGCTCGGATCATGCGGACCCCGACCCGGATCATCCGACTTTGCATGTCCAAACCGCATTTTTGATAGAAATTTCACAACACAATTGGTACCGGATCTTGTCGATTTTCATACCTACACAAAATAAGGCTTTTGGAGTAGCTTGGTTAGGATGGTGGCACAAAATTTATGTAATTGTTAGTGAGATTCAAATAATGTTGAAAAAGATTCGCAAATTGCAAATGCAACAAGTAGACCAATAGCTATATTTGGCACACAGAAACACACGCACGGAAGATAAATGGTGTCGTGCAACCAAGGAAGGAGCTCAAAATGTGGAATCCATTGAAAATGCTCTTGTTGCACAACACAAGATAGACGCTAGCACGATTGCTCAATAGGCGGATACAAGACTTGTGCACAACCTACAAAGCGAAAATGGAACGACTTCCTATCCCAAGTATGCCATATACGTATGATGTTCCGGTGATATGATCCAAGATGATCGAGTATGACAATTTTTATGCAATGTGGTATGATGCTATGGCACTTGCTTAAAAGCTCTTTGCTTGTCTTTCTCTTTTGCTTAAAAGCTTGTTGGCTCTTTCTCTTTTGATCTCTTTCTTTGGCCACTTATGCAAAACTTCACGAACCAAGATAGCAATTATGAATGCGGAACAAATATGGTTCACTAGTGATGACAAGATGATACCAAGATACAAATACCAAGGTGATATATATATATATATGCAATGGAGATGATGATCACTAATGTGCACAAGTAACATTGCCGACAATACTCAAAGGCTAGTCTCGATAGGCAAGTGACGCAAAAGGAAGGCTATGGAGTTATCAATGCAACGACAAGGGATAATGTTCGCGAGTGTCATCGAGGTTACCGCCCTTGCCTATGGTTGATGGTGTCAAAATGGTGAAGTGGTTGTTGTCGATGACGAGTCTGTGGCAAAGATGAGCGGCGGTGATGTCGTTGTCGAACGTTCTTAAGTAGCCGAAACACGTTAGGAAACGGAAACCGCAACTCAAATTCTCAAAGCAAAAGTGTCAAAAATTGTCAGAGGTTGTAGCGGGTAAGCAAAAGTGTCAAAAAAGAATCTAAAATAAAAAATTTACAACAAAACATACTCACCCACTCTGCATTCCCGTTTTGAATTCTTTTATCATGCCATCTTTTAACTTTTTATTTAAACAACTTGGCATTTTTTATAAGCTTGGATTCTCCATTCGTCTAACGAGCTAATATCAAATAAACTCTGCTCGCCGGAAAGTTTGAAATCATAATTGAGTTCTTTAATTGCCCAATATGCTTTATGTTCTAACTCAAGAGGTAAATGACATGCTTTTCCATAAACCATTTTATAAGGAGACACACACATAGGATTTATAAGCAGTCCTATAAGCCCATAATTCATCATCAAGTTTCTTAGACCAATTCTTTCTATATCTATTGACGGTCTTTTTGCACACACATAGAATTTCTATGATTGATTTAATTTGCTTGTGGTTATGTTGCTGTCCTTTGGTGCCCATCATATGAGCGCGCACGTGGATCACACCATAGGGTTAGTTGTATGTTGATAGGACTATGTATTGGATGACAAGAGTGACAGAAGCTTCAACCTAGCATAGAAATTGATGCATACGGGATTGAAGGGGGACCAATATATCTTAATGCTATGGTTGGGTTTTACCTTAATAAACGTTAGTAGTTGCGGATGCTTGCTAATAGTTCCAATCATAAGTGCATTGAATTCCAAGTCAGGGATGACATGCTAGCAGTGGCCTCTCCCACATAATACTTGCTATCAGCCTAGTAAAGTAGTCAATTGCTTATGGGCAATTTCACAACTCCTACCACCACTTTTCCACACTCGCTATATTTACTTTATTGTTTCTTTACTTACAACAACCCCTACTTTTTATTTACATAATCTTTATTATCTTGCAAACCTATCTAACAACACCTACAAAGTACTTCTAGTTTCATACTTGTTTTAGGTAAAGCGAACGCCAAGCGTGCGTAGAGTTGTATCGGTGGTCGATAGAACTTGAGGGAATATTTGTTCTGCCTTTAGCTCCTCGTTGGGTTCGACACTCTTACTTATCGAAAACTGTTGCGATCCCCTATACTTGTGGGTTATCAAGACCTTTTTCTGGCACCGTTGCCGGGGAGCAATAGTGTGGGGTGAATATTCTCGTGTGTGCTTGTTTGCTTTATCACTAAGTAATTTTTATTTGCTGTTCTTAGTTGTTTTCTATCTTTAGTTATGGGTAGGAAACGCAAAGTACCAAAAAACTTAGTTGTACCTACTAAACCAATGGTTGAAGAACCACTCAAAATCTATCACACTGCTGAAGCTTATTACTTGGATCATCTTCGATCCCTATGTGCTCGTGCTAAAACCCCAACTAGCTTAGTTGAGGGCAAATCTTTAGATGAGCATGCTTATTATGTGCGACACCAAATATCTGAAAAAGGGGAAATTTTATTGGGTCAAATTCATCGTTTGCAATGCTATGCTTGGAATTTATGCGAAATATATGATATTACTTGTTGTTCTAAAAACCCTAAGAAACACCTTCCTTATCAATGTGAGTTTAGTGATAACGGAATCGTATCTTCGTATGGTAAGGGTGTTTATAGTTACTATGATGTTCAACAAATTGAAGAATTTCTTGCTTTTAAGGGTGCTTATGAAATTGCTTCTTTGATTGAAACATATGATGCTACTCTTTACAAATCTGAAATTTTTTCCATACTTAAATATTGCTATGATAATTATGCTTCTAATGTGTTGAACCATATATTGAGGACTACCCCGCTGTCCAAGAAAAGACTAATATTTTGCAGGAGTCTATGGAAGAAGAAATTGATGAAACTGTGAGCTCATTGGATGAAAAAGATGAGGAGGAGAGCGAAGAACAAAAGGAGGAAGAGAGGATTAGCTACCCGTGCCCACCTTCTAATGAGAGTAACTCTTCAACTCATACATTGTTTAATTTCCATTCGTGCTTACCGAAGGATGATTGCTACAATGATTGTTATGATCCCGTTGATTCTCTTGAAATATCCCTTTTTGATGATGCTTGCTATGCTTGTGGCCAAGATGCCAATATGAATTATGCTTATGGAGATGAACTTGCTATAGTTCCTTATGTTAAACATGAAATTGTTGCTATTGCACCCACGCATGATAGTCCTATTATCTTTTTGAATTCTCCCGACTACACTATATCGGAGAAGTTTACCCTTATTAAGGATTATATTGATGGGTTGCCTTTTACCGTTGCACATGATGATTTTGATGAATATAATATGCATGTGCTTGCTGCTCCTACTTGCAATTATTATGAGAGAGGAACTATATCTCCACCTCTCTATGTTTCCAATATGATAAAATTGCAAGAAACTGCTTATGCTATGCATTGGCCTTTACTATGTGTGCATGAATTGTTCTTTTATGACATGCCGATGCATAGGAAGAGAGTTAGACTTCGTTGTTATATGATATATGTTACTTTGTGCTCATTACTAAATTACAAATCATTGTTAATTAAAATTGGCTTTGATGTACCTTGGGACTCGAGTGGATTCATTACTTGAGCACTATATGCCTAGCTTAATGGCTTTAAAGAAAGCGCTGCCAGGGAGACAACCCGGAAGTTTTAGAGAGTCATTTATTTCTGTTGAGTGCTTTCATATAGTTTAAAAACAACAAAAATAAAGAGGGGAACCCAAAACTTTTTCAAAAAGGAAAGTGAAAGTGAGAAAGACAAGCATTGTTGAAGTGGGAGAGCTCCTTGAACTTTGTTCATGCTCACGGAAACTTTGTGAATCTTGATTACAGAAACTTTTAAATAAAAATAATTACCCCCCTGTACAATTCCATTGTATTATAAAAATAATGTGCCAAGGTTTGCCTTTAGGATGTTTACATTTGCTTGATGGTCTGTAAGGTGCAGGATAGAAACTTTGGCTGTAGTGCGCGATTTCACATTTTTAGCTGGAACGTCAAATGGTTCTGATTCTTTTTGCACTGTCTTTCTATTCAAATTGTTTATTTTTGCTAATTTTGGTAGAATTTTTCAAGTATCATAAGTATGGTGAATGTTCAGATTATTACAGACTGTTCTGTTTTAGACAGATTCTGTTGTTGATGCATAGTTTACTTGTTTTGATGAAACTATCGATTTGTATCAGTGGATTAAGCCATGGGAAAGCTATATTACAGTAGACATAACGCAAAAACAAAATATGAATTGGTTTTCAATAGTACTTAGAGTAGTGATTTGCTTTATTATACTAACAGATCTTACCGAGTTTTCTGTTGAAGTTTTGTGTGGATGAAGTGTTCGATGATCGAGAAGGTCTCGATGTGAGAAGAAGGAAGAGAGGAAAGAGCTCAAGCTTGGCGATGCCCGAGGCACCCCAAGTAAATATTCAAGGATACTCAAGCATCTAAGCTTGGGGATGCCCCGGAAGGCATCCCCTCTTTCTTCAACAAGTATCGGTATGTTTTCGGATTCGTTTCGTTCATGCGACATGTGCAATCTTGGAGCGTCTTTTGCATTTAGTTTTCATTTTTATTTTATGCACCATGATGGTATGAGATAGTCCTTGGTTAATTTATAGAATGCTCATTGCACTTCACTTATATGTTTTGAGTATGGCTTTATAGAATGCTTCATGTGCTTCACTTATATCATTTGAAGTTTGGATTGCCTGTTTCTCTTTACATAGAAAACCGCCATTTGTACAATGCTCTTTTACTTCACTTATATTTGTTAGAGCATGGACATATCTTATGTAGAAAGAATTAAACTCTCTTGCTTCACTTATATCTATTTAGAGAGATGACAGGAATTGGTCATTCACATGGTTAGTCATAAAATCCTACATAAAACTTGTAGATCACTGAATATGATCACCAGATTCATCATCACTAGACTCGGATAGGTAGCATTCAGTTACCTCAGCATCTTTTGCCATAAGGCATGATGCAGAAGATGATGATTCTGGTTCGAATGTCATTGTTTTGAGAGATTCCTTGAAGTCCTCAAACCAAGGATCATGACAGGTTCGATGACCTTCATTGACCTTAGAGAGACGGTCCCAGATGAGCTTCGCATGATCAAGATGCATGATATTCCTGAACTGATTTTGTGACAGACTGGAGCAGATGACATCCTTCGCCGTGAAGTTTAGAAGAGTGTACTTGCGAATGTCACCAGCTTCCGCCATCTTGCACAGATCGGTCAGACCAATCTCAGTGACGGTCCACAGCTCGCTGTTCATCGCCATGAGGCGTTTCTTCATCATGGCCTTCCACTTGGGATACTCGTGACCGTCAAAGATGGGGCAGGTCACTTTCGTCATACCTGCGGTCGACATAACTAAAACTCCAGGCGGCTAAACCAAAATCACATAGAACAAGGGAGTACCTTGCTCTGATACCAATTGAAAGTGCGTTATATCGACTAGAGGGGGGGGGGGTGAATAGGCGATTTTTATGAAATTCTTCACTAAGGAATTTGCCGGTGAGGAAATTCCTTAGCGAAGAACTACTAGCAGCGGAATAAGTACTCAAAAGTAAACATAACAGAATACAAGCATAATCATCATGATGAAATGAAGACAGGCATAGAGTACAGGAAGCGTAATCACAGGATAACATAGGATGAAGACAAACAGACTGAAGAAATTCAACTGAGGAAATTGAGAAAGTCTTCAGTCAAAGTCTTCAAACACATATATGAACAAACACACAACACAGTTATGAGGAAATGAAAGAGTTGAGGAAATAGAACCAGTAAGCTTGGTGAAGACAATGATTTGGTAGACCAATTCCAACTGCTGTCTCAGTTGTACGTCTGGTTGGAGCGGCTGAGTATTTAAACTCGAGGACACACAGTCCCGGACACCCAGTCCTGAACATGTAGCTCAGGACACCCAGTCCTCACCGTATTCTCCTTGAACTAAGGTCACACAGACCTCGTCCAATCACTCGTCGTAAGTCTTCAGGCGACTTCCAAACCTTCACAAACTTGGTCACTCGGCGATCCACAATTCCTCTTGGATGCTCTAGACCATGACGCCTAATCGTCTGGAAGAAGCACAGTCTTCAAAGGCAACAAGCGTCGGATCCACGCAGGATCAATCTCTTTAGTGATGCTCAATCACTTGGGGTTTGTAGGTGTTTGGGTTTTGGGTTTTTGGTTTTTCCTCACTTGATGATTTTCGCTCAAAGTCCTCAGAGGATGGGTTGCTCTCAAATGACAAGTGTCAGTTTCTCTCGGAGCAGCCAACCCGCTAGTGGTTGTAGGGGGCGGCTATTTATAGCCTAGGGAGCAGCCCGACATGATAAGACATAAATGCCCTTCAATGATATGACCGTTAGGTGGATAGATATTTTGGGACAGCTGGCGCATAGCACAGCAACGGTCGGAATTTTGAGTAGTAAAATCCTCAGGGCTATCATGTTCCTCACTGTGTAGGCAATCCGCACTGGCGAATTCCTAGCTCCTCAGTCAGGACAAATTCCTCAGAGACCAGAAGAACTTCATCTCTGTCACTGAAGAAATTGACTGAACTGTATGAGATTTCCAATGGCTTCACTCGAAGGGATTGGTAGGTGTAGGATTTTGAGTTGAGCATCACATGGAAATTTTTCCTTAGTATTTCCTCGACCCCCTTTAACAGTTGGTGTTTCCTATGACTCAAGAAAGAGAAAAACAAAACTATGAAAACGAAAGTCTTCAAGCTTCATATTCCTCGCATGAATATCAAGTCTTCACGGACACACCAATTTCTTCACTTTCAAAGTCTTCATGAAAGTCTTCAGAAATACCAAAATCTTCAGTCGAAGATATTCATTTTTAGGGGTCGACTTTTCCTGTAAATATCAAACTCCTCATAGACTTATAGACCTGTGTACACTCACAAATGCATTAGTCCCTTAACCTATAAGTCTTCAATACACCAAAATCACTAAGGGGCACTAGATGCACTTACAATCTCCCCCTTTTTGGTGACTGATGACAATATAGGTTAAGTTTTCAACGGGGATAAACATATGAAGTGTAACTACTAATATTGAGGAATTTGATTGCAAGATATAGAAGAACTCCCCCTGAAGATGTGCATAGTGAGGAATTTGCCTTTGAAGCAATGCACACTTGAAGAGTTGAATCATGGAGATCTCCCCCTATATCTTGTAATTCATACACGCATTTAACATATAATATGAAGAATTTGAAATGCATGATGAAATATGGTGCCTGATGAAATTCAGCATGCGTGCAATAATATTAACAAGGAATAAGCATGCAGAATAGTGCATCAAAAGTATCAGAGCACAGTGCATCAAAAGTATCAGAGCACCATCGGGTTTAAGATTACAACTCGATCCAATAAAGTTTCAGAATGACCAAAAGGGGGAGATTGAAGACTAACTCATATTTCTCCGCTTGAAGACTAACTTAGCAAAAAAACGCCCATATAGTAGACCCGCTTGAAGACTAACTCATATTTCTCCCCCTTTGTCATCGAATGACCAAAAGGATCGAAAATGAGGACTAACGCCCCTGAAGATAATCATGTTGATGAAGGAGCGCTAGCGTTGTTGGGGTCGTTTGTTGATGTAGGGCCTGCCGTAGTGTCGTCCAAATCTTCATGTTCATCAGTGTCGCGCGATGAAGAATATGAGCTGGCCACCAGAGAAGGAACCTGGATCTTCTTGAATTTCTTCGGTGGAGGTGCAGACCAGTCAAAATTTTCTTTGAGACCCATGTTCTTCAGATCTTCTTCACCATACAGATGTGACAGGATTGCCCAGGTGCGACCGGAGACTTGATGGAGGTAGTAGTGGTTTTTCTTCACTGCATTGTGTGTGGCAGTCATGTTGTGAAGAAGTGAACCAAACTGACGCTTAACCCATTTGTGATTTCGATCCACCTTGTGGTGAAGACTAAGCAGAAGTTCACGGCCAGTCATCACACGCGGAGCAGTGGCTTGAGGAGTGGACTTAGGTGCATTGGCAGAGTCATGTGTGGCAGAGTCATCATTGGTGGAATAAGATGCAGCTTTGCGAAACTGACCATCCAATGGACGAATGCCTTCATCTATTACAGCTGGTGCTTTGCACTTTCCATCAACTGAGGAATATGTCTGCTTGAGGACTTCAATTGGGGGCAAGTAGCTGAGGTGATTCTGGAAATCAGCTTTGTAGTTGAGTGAAGACCTTGTTCTAAGGAATCTCATAATCCAAGGTGCATAAGGCTTCAGCTCAAACGGTGACAGTGCAACATTTGCCATAGTCCTCATGAAGAAATCGTGATAATTGACAGGAATGCCATGAACGATGTTGAATACCAGATTCTTCATGATGCCAACAATTTCCTCATCAGATGAGTCGTGGCCTTTGATGGGACTGATTGTCCTCGTAAGAATACAATAGACAGTTATGGGCACGTACAACAATTCCTTCACGAGGAATTTGGTTCTTGGTGCTTGACCTGGCTTCAAAGGTTTCATCAGCACCTGCATGTAATGATGTGTGAGCTTAGGTTCACTGTAGATGCAGCGAGCTTCTTCAAGGGGAGGACTGAGTGGTAGAGCACGAAGCAATTCAGAGGCTGGTGCAGTGTAGTGAGTGTTTTCAGACATCCAGTCCAGCACCCATGAATTCACATCTTCAGCATCTCAGGTGATGTGTAGCGTTGCATAGAATTGAAGAATCGGTTCTTCATTCCAATCGCAGATGTCAGAGCAAAAGTTTAGCAGTCCAGCGTCGTGAAGAACACTAAGGACTGGTGCGAAGCACGGAAGAGATTCCATATCCACGTGAGGAATATGCTCATGGTAGAAGATTTTCTCCTTGTTGAACAACACTGAGGCATAGAAATTTGCTTGACTGGCAGTCCAGAAACGCCTCTTCCTAATGTGAGCAGAGTCATATGGGTTGTAATCTTCGAAGAATACGTGCTCGCCGAAGAAATCATCAGCCTTGAACTTTTGCTTGCGTGAGAAAGGATCCTTTGGCTTCGGCAGAGGAGTGTCAGTGAGTTGCATCACAACCTCAGGAATCTCAATCGTAGGTTCTTTAGGCTGAGGAATTTCTGGTTCCTCCTCAGTGGCAGTCTGCGTCGTTGGTTGTTCAACAGCAGCAGTTTCTTCAGCGCTAGTGGCTGGAATTTCCTCATGGACAGATGCAGTGGGATGAGTTTCTTTAGAGCCCATGTGAACAGTTTGTGTGGGGGACTGAGGAATTTGCTGTAGAGGGGTGAACATTGGAGAGTTTGGATGCTGACTTTCCCAGAATTCATCACTGATTACGGGTGTGGAGCAGCCAATGTCCACATCTTCATCTTCCATTTCTTCAACGCCAGCCTCTTCAGTTGTGAACTGAGGCATAGGCGAGGAGATGATAGGTGTTGAAGGGATCACATCCACTTCAATTTCTTCATCCAACGGTTCAGACGAAGTAGCAGAAGGAGTTTCTTCATCAGATCCGTTGGAGATCACATATTCTCCATCAAAAGGAACAAGGTCCTTTGATGGCCTGGTTGAGATGGGAACAACATCAATCGGATTTGCAAATGAACTTGTCATAGGTTTCATTTTCTTCGGAGCTGAAGAATCTGAAGCAGTTGATGCTTTCCTTTTCTTCACTGCAGCACACTCTGCAGCCTTGGTCTTCTTCACATCTGATGCAGATGGAAGGATTGGAGTTGAAGTTGGTGCAGGAGCAGCTGAGGAATCTGGTTGATTTTCTTCAGGCACAACTGATGCAGTTGCCCTGAGCTCTTCGGTTTCTTCAGGCACACCACTAGTGGGTGCCCTGGCAATTTCTTTAGCGGCTGGAATGCAGTCATCAGCCCTGGAACTCACATTATCTTCAGCAGCCTGATTGTCATCAGCGGTGCTGGCATTTTCTTCAGTAGGCTGAGTAGATGCTTCAGCCCGAGGAATTTCCTGTTGCGTTGGGGCTGCAACATTGGAAGTGAAGTTATCCGCAAGTTTCACAAAACGAACCTTGGCTCCAAGCCAATCAGCGCGATATGCGTCAAAGTCATCACTGAATTTCTTAATCTCAGTCTGAATAGTGACAAGTTCTTCAGTTGTCATAGAGACAACGTTTTTCTTCAGATAGCGCTCTTTCTTGTACTGCACTTTCTTGATCTGCCTGGCCTTCTCAAATTTCCACTTTTCTTCTTGAATGAAGTGGGTCAGCATGTGACTCTGGCTAGGAGTCAGCTTGAAGTCAGGCAAGGGAGTGTTGGGGTCCTTGTGCCAATCATCAATGTAGTCGAGGATCAACTTGGGATCCAAAAGCAGTGGCACTTCTGATCCTTTGGCTCTAGCGGCCCTGACTTGCCTGTCTCTAATGATTTCTGCAAGTTCATCATCATCAGCTTCGTCTTCATCAGACGACACTTGGAAAGCGACTTGCTTCTTTTGAGGACTTGGGCGAGGACCTCGTCCAACAGTGGCCTTTGTCTTCAGCAGTGAGGGGCCAGCTGAGGAACTTGGTGCAGCTGAGGAACTAGCTGAGACACCTGAGGCGATGGAGATGCCGGCAGTCCTTTGGCATGAGGCGAGATGCACAGGTGCTGAGGATTTAGGCGGAACAGCTGAAGGCTTTGGCGGGGGAGCTGAGGACTTGGGAGGAACAGGAGCAGCATGAGGAATTGGCCGTGAGGGCTTTGATGATTCTGGCCGTGAGGGCATTGCTGAGGAACTTGGCCTGCGCGCAGGCTTCTTAGACATAGCCTTCTTTGTCTTGACAGCAGAGGCCTCAGCAGAGGCAGCAGCAGCAGAGTCTTCATTGAATTTTCTCACTGCTTCTCTGGCTTGCTTAGCCAACTTGGCTTGGCGCTTGGCCCATTCATCAGGATAGTCCTCACCGCGCTTGAGGCTGGTGGGATCTGCTATTTGGCCAGGTGCCAATGGAGCTCTTGGGCATGGAGGATTGAGTGCGAATTTCTTCATGTACTTAGGAGTGACATATCTATACTCCCTCCATTCTCTTGCCCATCTCCTCTCTATCCTCTGTTTGCGCACTTTGCGCTCATTCCTAGTTTCCTCAGTAGGTGTGCAGTACCCAGCATATATGTCATCAGGGATCTCAAACGCTGTATTTACCTCATGCCTCTTTCCTCCTTTCTGTGGCCTTTTACCATCAGCCATTTTCTTCAGTTGAGGAATTTGAACAATCGAATTCTCTGAAGAAGTATGCAACTTTTCTTTGAGGAACGCTGCAAATGAGTTAAGTTGATGAGAACCTAGTGATTCAGCAGCTAACATGTGTACATGTGAACAGAGTATAGTTGCGAGGAATTTGGAGAGGTCATATGCGTTCTCAGAAGGTTTTTCAAAAAGAACAAGTTTGAGGAATTTGACCAGATGAGTCTTGAAGATTTTCACTAAGCGTTCTTTGTCTTAGGTTCCAGAGTTGTATAGATTGAAGATCCACACAACTGAGGAATCTTGAAGAAAAATGATGCTTAGAGAAACGAATCAAGAACAGATGACTTGTGAGGTGTTCAACGTGTGAAGATATGAAGAAAAATACTTTTGAAGATTGTGTAGATAATCATTCGAATCAACGAGGGCAGTAAAAGTAACTTTTAATTACCTTGGACGAAGAACACGACGAACTGGAGTGAGGATATGTGAAGTTCGTCTGTGCAGATCTTCCACGCCCTAACTCGGCAGAGGAAGACGGCTACGGCGGTGACGGAGTGAAGATTTCCGCGGTCGGCACGAGTACGTTGGCGACGAGGTCGAGGCAGTGAAGCTCTTCCTCACCGACGGCGATGAAGTAGCGGTGGCGCTAGGGTTTGAGAAGCTCGAGCTGGAGAGAGAGGTCGAGCGGAATAAAAGAAGTGAGGAAGGGAAGGAGGGGTATTTATAGCCACGGTGAAAAACTGCTCGCCCAAAGAAATTGGACGAACGTGCCCCTGACCCTTCTCATTCGCATGACATGTGTCACCCACGTAGTGAGAGGTGGAGATCGTGTTAGATCATGGGTGAGTGGATAAGTGTATCGTGGGATGCGGAACGGTTTGAGCGGCAAAGCCGAAAATTTTGATAAGATAGGTTTAAAGTTTCGTTCGCAATTTCTTCAGCTGACAAGGACACAGTGAAGATTTTGAACGAGTTTCAAATAGAACGCACATGAAGAATTTGTGAACAGATTGGGTTGAGTATAGCATAGAGGGGGAAGGGTCCAATCACATTCACTTAGCAGAAAACCAACTTGAAGAAATAGCAATAAGTGAATGCTGTAGAGGACATAAACTCATATATATATATATATATATATATATATATATATATATATAGCCAATGAAGAAAAACGTCGGAACCAGTGAAGACTATGCAAAGTTGAAGAATATGAATAATTTGAGGAATTTCAACTTTCGGTGGTGGCGTGACCCACCGTATAAGAATGATGATTTCAGACACCACGTACAATTATCATAGGGTTCTGAGAATCAAATTCTTCATTAATTTCTTCACACTAAGAGTGTTATTCTTCATTGATTGAACAAAAACATTTCTTCAAGTGTTGCACATCTAAGTCATCAATTTTGCATAAGTGTTAGGATGAGTGTCCTTTTCAAAGAACATTCAAAGATTCTAGGATATTTAGCTCACACCGCAACTTGCTAAATCTCTTCTCATCCAAGGGCTTTGTGAAGATATCGGCTAGCTGTTCTTCAGTCTTCACATGCTCAATAGAAATGTCGCCCTTCAACACATGATCACGAAGAAAATGATGACGACTCTGAATGTGCTTTGTCTTTGAGTGCTGAACTGGGTTGTGAGCAATCTTGATGGCACTCTCATTGTCACAGAAGAGAGGCACATTCTTCATGTTGACGCCGTAGTCCTTGAGAGTTTGCTTCATCCATAGCAATTGGGCACAGCAAGAACCAGCGGCAATGTACTCAGCTTCAGCAGTAGATAGTGATACGCAGTTCTGTTTCTTCGAGGACCAACAGACCAAAGATCGTCCGAGGAAATGACATGTACCAGATGTTGACTTGAGATCCACACGATCACCAGCATAGTCAGAGTCAGAATATCCAACAAGATACCATAATCCAAGTGTTGGTGTGTGAGCTAGATATCGAAGAATATGCTTCACAGCCTTATGGTGTGATTCCTTCGGTGTAGCTTGAAATCGGGCACACATGCAAACACTAAGCATTATATCTGGCCTAGATGCACATAAGTACAATAAGGAACCTATCATGGAGCGGTATACCTTATGATCGAAGTCAATACCATTTTCATCAGTGCACAGATGGCCATTTGTGGGCGTAGGAATTTTGACGCCTTTGCAATCTTGCATGCCGAATTTCCTCAGTACATCCTTGAGGTATTTCTCCTGATATATGAATATGCCATTGCGTTGTTGACGAATTTGAAGACCTAAGAAGAATTTCAACTCTCCCATCCTAGACATTTGATATTCTTCACTCATCATATAGGCAAATTCATCACTATAACGTTGGTCAGTACAACCAAAGATAATATCATCAACATATATTTGGCACACAAACAATTCACCATCATAAGATTTAGTGAAAAGAGTAGGGTCGAGTGAACAGGGTTTGAAGCCTTTCTTCATGAGGAGTTCCTTCAAGGTATCATACCAAGCCCGTGGGGCCTGCTTGAGGCCATAGAGGGCCTTATTGAGTCTGAAGACTTTGTCAGGATTCTTTGGATCTTCAAAACCTGGGGGTTGAGCAACATATACTTCTTCCTCAAGCTTACCATTGAGGAATGCACTTTCCACATCCATTTGATATAAAGTGATATCATGATGGTTAGCATAAGCAAGTAATATGCGAATAGCCTCAAGTCTAGCAACAGGTGCAAAAGTTTCATCGAAATCAATTCCTTCCACCTGTGTGTAGCCTTGAGCTACAAGCCGTGCCTTATTCCTCACCACAAGGCCATTTTCATCTTGCTTGTTGCGGTAGATCCACTTTGTGCCGATGATATTGTGCTTGCGAGGATCTAGACGTTTGACCAGTTCCCAGACATTGTTGAGCTCGAACTGATGTAATTCTTCTTGCATGGCCTGAATCCACTCAGGCTCCAGAAATGCTTCATCTACCTTAGTGGGCTCTGTAATAGAGACAAAAGCATAGTGCCCACAAAAGTTAGACAAATGTGAAGCTTTTGAGCGTGTGAGAGGACCTGGCGCTTTGATGTCATTGATGATCTTTTCAACTTGCACTTCTTTTGCAATGCGAGGATGAGCTGGTTGCCGTTGAAGAATTTGATCAGCGTTTTCTTCAGCAGCATTTTCTTCAGGTGCATTAGCTCGACGTTCTTCATGTTCTTGAATGAATTCTTCAGCAGATTCTTCAGTAGGAATGACATCCTCAATAGCCTTGAACTTGATAGTTTCCTCAGGTGCTGGTTCATCTATCACAGTAGGTAGGTGCTCTCTTTGCGAGCCATTAGTTTCATCGAACCGCACATCTACAGTTTCAACAACTTTGTGAAGAACTTGTTGAAGACTCTGTAGGTGTGTGAGTCCTTTCCGTAACCAAGCATAAAACCTTCATGTGCTTTCGGTGCAAATTTTGAGTTGTGATGAGGATCTCTAATCCAACATTTAGCACCGAAGACTTTGAAATAACTTACATTGGGTTTCTTATCAGTGAGGAGTTCATAGGCAGTCTTTTTGAAGAATTTGTGAAGATATACTCTGTTGATGATGTGGCACGCAGTATCAATTGCCTCAGTCTAGAAATGACGAGGCGTTTTGTATTCATCAAGCATAGTGCGAGCCATCTCAGCAAGAGTCCTGTTCTTGCGCTCCACGACGCTATTCTACTGAGGAGTGTAGGGAATAGATAACTCATGAGTAATACCAAGTTCATCAAGATAGTCATCGAGACCAGAATTCTTGAACTCAGTGCCATTGTCACTTCTGATGTGCTTAATCTTCACACCAAAGTTGGTTGAAGCCCTCGAGGAAAATCGTTTGAAGACTTCCCACACCTCATGTTTGTAAGTAACAAGGTGTACCCATGTATAGCGAGAATAATCATCAACAATAACAAAGCCATATTGAGATGCTTCATTTGAAATAGCAGAATAATGATTAGGACCAAAGAGATCCATGTGAAGCAATTCAAACGGGCGAGTGGTGGTCATGATAGTCTTTGCTGGATGCTTGGCCTTCGTCATCTTCCCAGCTTCCATAACCACAACACAACGGTACTTGCCAAAGACAACAGCCATATCAAGATCACAAAGCATTGAGACAGACATAAGGTTGTATCCTAAGGACTCAACAAGCATGACCTTGTCCATGTGTCGATCCTTTGTAATCGCAACCTTACCTAGACCCAATACCTGACTTTTGCCTTTGTCAGCAAAGATGATATGCTTCAGATGCGATGGAGATAATGGAGCATCCATCAACAGATTCTTGTCACCAGTCATGTGGTTTGTACATCCACTATCGAGGACCCACTCAGTGGCTTTAGGTTGATCATCCTGCAGACGAGTTAGTGCAGCTTACAAACTCATATACTTCATCAGTGAAGAATATGACATCAATTCATCAGATCAATTTCATCAAGTAAAAGAATTGATAAAGCAGTATGAGGACGTGAGAAATGAAAGTTCATTTCTTCATGATTAGCCTGCATCCTATCAGGCATGCTCAGGTCTCCAGCAAATTCTTCAGACGATTACGTGCTCTGGAGACCTGACCCTGCAGAAGAGATTAGTTCTTTTTCTTCACCACCCACATCTGAAGGGGTGGCAAAGAGTTCATCATTCTGCGAGCTCCATACGAGAAGGATGGCATAGAAGCCAGTCCATTTCGTTTCACATAAGAGGGGTTAGAATAAGCATAAGAGTAAGCAGAGAAATTCTTCGAGGACTTATGGACATAATGATTTGAAGAATAATGCACATATCCATAATCCTTAGATCTTCCCTGCGATACAGACAGGTTAGCACGATGATGTTCATATGAGGACTTTGATTCATATGAGGAATTTGGTCCATATGAAGAATTTGATCTGGGGTTCCTATTCTTCACAGGTGGCGTCATGATGACATTCACCTGAAGATTTTCAAGGCATCTTTTGGGAACCCAGATTTTCTTCACAGGGGAGCCATTCCTGCAGTTAGTGCCAACATATCTAGCAAATACTTCACCATTCTGATTTTTGAACAGTTTATAGTTGGAGTCAATTGACTCATCATCATAATGAGGAGTTTCACATGCAAATCCAGATAAGTTAGATGGATCAACTGGAGGTCCCTTTGCAGCAACCCATGTTGTTTTGGGGTACTGCTCAGGCTTCCAATATGTACCATCAACATTGAGTTTCCTCTCAAAGGCGATACCCTCTTTCCTAGGGTCCTGTTGAGGATCTGCTTTTTAAGCACATCACAAAGAGCCTGATGCCCTTTGAGGCTTTTGTACATGCCTGTCGTTTACAATTCCTTCAGCCCTGCATCGTCAGTGATACTAGCAATGTCCTCAGATGAGGAATTAGTGATAGCAGAGGCATGTGAAGAATTTGAAACATTAGCAGCATTTAAGCATTCAGGTGAAGAATTAGCAGATTCACGTTCAATGCACTTCAAGCATGGAGGAACAAATTCTTCCTGAGATGCGCTGATTTGTTGAGCAAGTAATGAATCGCGCTCCTTCTGAAGATCTTCATAACTCACTCTTAGCTTCTCAAGGTCTTGCTTTCTTTGAAGAAATTCATAAGAAAGCTTCTCATGGTCAGATAAGAGAGTGTTATGTTGATCTTGAAGGGTGTCATACTTAGTATGAAGTCTCTGAAGACTTTCAGCCAAAGCTTTTGACTGATCCATTTCTTCACCCAACATATCATCGCTCATGTTTAGCATATAGTGAACTTTTTCCAAAGCTCTTTGTTGTTTAGTGGCAAGGGAAGCAAGTTTGACATAGCTGGGTCCAAATTCATCACCAGATTCATCATCACTAGACTCAGATAGGTAGCATTCAGTTACCTCAGCATCTTTTGCCATAAGGCATGATGCAGAAGATGATGATTCTGGTTCGAATGTCATCGTTTTGAGAGATTCCTTGAAGTCCTCAAACCAAGGATCATGACAGGTTCGATGACCTTCATAGACCTCAGAGAGACGGTCCCAGATGAGCTTCGCATGATCAAGATGCATGATATTCCTGAACTGATTTTGTGACAGACTGGAGCAGATGACATCCTTCGCCGTGAGGTTTAGAAGAGTGTACTTGCGAATGTCACCAGCTTCTGCCATCTTGCACAGATCGGTCAGACCAATCTCAGTGACGGTCCACAGCTCGTTGTTCATCGCCATGAGGCGTTTCTTCATCATGGCCTTCCACTTGGGATACTCGTGACCGTTAAAGATGGGGCAGGTCACTTTCGTCATACCTGCGGTCGACATAACTAAAACTCCAGGCGGCTAAACCAAAATCACGCAGAACAAGGGAGTACCTTGCTCTGATACCAATTGAAAGTGTGTTATATCGACTAGAGGGGGGGTGAATAGGCGATTTTTATGAAATTCTTCACTGAGGAATTTGCCGGTGAGGAAATTCCTTAGCGAAGAACTACTAGCAGCAGAATAAGTACTCAAAAGTAAACATAACAGAATACAAGCATAGTCATCATGATGAAATGAAGACAGGCACAGAGTACAGGAAGCGTAATCACAGGATAACATAGGATGAAGACAAACAGACTGAAGAAATTCAACTGAGGAAATTGAGAAAGTCTTCAGTCAAAGTCTTCAAACACATATATGAACAAACACACAACACAGTTAAGAGGAAATGAAAGAGTTGAGGAAATAGAACCAGTAAGCTTGGTGAAGACAATGATTTGGTAGACCAATTCCAACTGCTGTCTCAGTTGTACGTCTGGTTGGAGCGGCTGAGTATTTAAACTCGAGGACACACAGTCCCGGACACCCAGTCCTGAACACGCAGCTCAGGACACCCAGTCCTCACCATATTCTCCTTGAACTAAGGTCACACAGACCTCGTCCAATCACTCGTGGTAAGTCTTCAGGCGACTTCCAAACCTTCACAAACTTGGTCACTCGGCGATCCACAATTCCTCTTGGATGCTCTAGACCATGACGCCTAATCATCTGGAAGAAGCACAGTCTTCAAAGGCAACAAGCGTCGGATCCACGCAGGATCAATCTCTTTAGTGATGCTCAATCACTTGGGATTTGTAGGTGTTTGGGTTTTGGGTTTTTGGTTTTTCCTCACTTGATGATTTTCGCTCAAAGTCCTCAGAGGATGGGTTGCTCTTAAATGACAAGTGTCAGTTTCTCTCGGAGCAGCCAACCCGCTAGTGGTTGTAGGGGGCGGCTATTTATAGCCTAGGGAGCAGCCCGACATGATAAGACATAAATGCCCTTCAATGATATGACCGTTAGGTGGATAGATATTTTGGGACAGCTGGCGCATAGCACAGCAACGGTCGGAATTTTGAGTAGTAAAATCCTCAGGGCTATCATGTTCCTCACTGTGTAGGCAATCCGCACTGGCGAATTCCTAACTCCTCAGTCAGGACAAATTCCTCAGAGACCAGAAGAACTTCGTCTCTGTCACTGAAGAAATTGACTGAACTGTATGAGATTTCCAATGGCTTCACTCGAAGGGATTGGTAGGTGTAGGATTCTGAGTTGAGCATCACATGGAAATTTTTCCTTAGTATTTCCTCGACCCCCTTTAACAGTACGGTGTTTCCTATGACTCAAGAAAGAGAAAAACAAAACTATGAAAACGAAAGTCTTCAAGCTTCATATTCCTCGCATGAATATCAAGTCTTCACGGACACACCAATTTCTTCACTTTCAAAGTCTTCATGAAAGTCTTCAGAAATACCAAAATCTTCAGTCGAAGATATTCATTTTTAGGGGTCGACTTTTCCTGTAAATATCAAACTCCTCATAGACTTATAGACCTATGTACACTCACAAACGCATTAGTCCCTTAACCTATAAGTCTTCAATACACCAAAATCACTAAGGGGCACTAGATGCACTTACAAGTTGTGGATTAGTAGAAATATTTGTGTTGAGGTTTGTGATCCCCGTAGCATGCACGTATGGTGAACCGTTATGTAACGAAGTCAGAGCATGAGGTATTTATTGATTGTCTTCCTTATGAGTGGTGGTCGGGGACGAGCGATGGCCTTTTCCTACCAATCTACCCCCCTAGGGGCATGCGTAGTAGTACTTTGCTTCGAGGGCTAATAAACTTTTGCAATAAGTATGTGAGTTCTTTATGACTAATGTTGAGTCCATGGATTATACGCACTCTCAGCCTTCCACCATTGCTAGCCTCTCTAGTACCGCGCAACTTTCGCCGGTACCATAAACCCACCATATACCTTCCTCAAAACAGCCACCATACCTACCTATCATGGCATTTCCATAGCCATTCTGAGATATATTGCCATGCAACTTCCATCATCATCATATACATGACTTGAGCATTCATTGTCATATTGCTTTGCATGATCATAAGATAGCTAGCATGATGTTTTCATGGCTTGTCCGTCTTTTGATGTCATTGCTACGCTAGATCATTGCACATCCCGGTACACCGCCGGAGGCATTTATATAGAGTCACATCTTTGTACTAGTATCAAGTTGTAATATCGAGTTGTAAGTAAATAAAAGTGTGATGATCATCATTATTAGAGCATTGCCCCAGTGAGGAAAGGATGATGGAGACTATAATTCCCCCACAAGTCAGAATGAGACTCCGGACTTTAAAAATAAATAAAAGAGGCCAAAGAAGCCCAAATAAAAAAAGAGAGGCCAAAGAAGCCCACAAAAAAAGAGAGAAAAGAGAGAAGGGGCAATGTTACTATCCTTTTACCACACTTGTGCTTCAGAGTAGCACCATGTTCTTCATATAGAGAGACTCTTGAGTTATCACTTTCATATACTAGTGGGAATTTTCATTATAGAACTTGGCTTATATATTCCGATGATGGGCTTCCTCAAACGCCCGAGGTCTTCATGAGCAAGCAAGTTGGATGCACACCCACTTAGTTTTTCAGTCTGAGCTTTCATACACTTATAGCTCTAGTGCATCCGTTGCATGGCAATCCCTACTCACTCACATTAATATCTATTGATGGGCATCTCCATAGCCCGTTGATACGCCTAGTTAATGTGAGACTATCTTCTCCTTTTTGTCTTATCCACAACCACCATTCTATCCACCTATAGTGCTATATTCATGGCTCACGCTCATGTATTGCGTGAGGGTTGAAAAATGCTGAAGCGCGTTAAAAAGTATGAACCAATTGCTCGGCTTGTCATCGGGGTTGTGCTTGATGTGAATATTTTGTGTGGTGAAGATGGAGCATAGCCAGACTATATGATTTTGTACGGATAACTTTCTTTGGCCTTGTTATTTTGAAAAGACATGATTGCTTTATTAGTGGGCTTGAAGTATTATTGTTTTTATGTCAAATGATAGACTATTGTTTTGAATCACTCGTGTCTTAATATTCACGCCATGATTAGATATGTGGTCAAGATTATCCTAGGTAGCATTCCACATCAAAAATTATCTTTTTTTTCGTTTACCTACTCGAGGACGAGCATGAATTAAGCTTGAGGATGCTGATACGTCTCCGTTGTATCTATAATTTTTGATTGTTCCATGCCAATATTATACAACTTTCATATACTTTTGGCAACTTTTTATACTAATTTTGGGACTAACATATTGATCCAGTGCTCAGTGCCAGTTCCTGTTTGTTGCATGTTTTATGTTTCGCAGAATATCCATATCAAACAGAATCCAAACGGGATAAAAACGGACGGAGCTTATTTTTGGAATATTTGGAAAATTCCAGAAGAAAAATCCACGCGAGACAGTGCCCGAGGTGGCCACGAGGCAGGGGGCGCGCCCCTGACCCTCATGGGCCACCCGTAAGGCGGTTGATGCCCTTCTTCGGCCGCAAGAAAGCTAATTTTTGGTAAAAAATCACGGCGAAGGTTTCAGTCCAATCGGAGTTACGGATCTCCATATATATACGAAACGGTTAAAGGGCAACAGAACAGAACGCAGAACCAGAGACAGAGAGACAGATCCAATCTCGGAGGGGCTCTCGCCCCTCCCATGCCATGGAGGCCAAGGACCAGAGGGGAAACCCTTCTCCCATCTAGGGAGGAGGTCAAGGAAGAAGAAGACGAAGGGGCCCCCTCTCCCCTTCTCTTCCGGTGGCGCCGGAAGGCTGCGGTGGCCATCATCATCATCACCGCGATCTACACCAACACCTCCGCAATCTTCACCAACATCTCCATCACCCTCCACCCTCTATCTACAGCGGTCCACTCTCCCGCAACCCGCTGTACCCTCTACTTGAACATGGTGCTTTATGCTTCATATTATTATCCAATGATGTGTTGCCATCCTATGATGTCTGAGTAGATTTCCGTTGTCCTATCGGTGGTTGATGAATTTCTATGATTGATTTAATTTGCTTGTGGTTATGTTGCTGTCCTTTGGTGCCCATCATATGAGCGCGCACGTGGATCACACCATAGGGTTAGTTGTATGTTGATAGGACTATGTATTTGAGGGCAAGAGTGACAGATGCTTCAACCTAGCATAGAAATTGATGCATACGAGATTTAAGAGGGACCAATATATCTTAATGCTATGGTTGGGTTTTACCTTAATAAGCGTTAGTAGTTGCGGATGCTTGCTAATAGTTCCAATCATAAGTGCATTAAATTCCAAGTCAGGGATGACATGCTAGCAGTGGCCTCTCCCACATAATACTTGCTATCGGTCTAGTAAAGTAGTCAATTGCTTAGGGGCAATTTCACAACTCCTACCACCACTTTTCCACACTCGCTATATTTACTTTATTGTTTCTTTACTTACAACAGCCCCTACTTTTTATTTACGTAATCTTTATTATCTTGCAAACCTATCCAACAATACCTACAAAGTACTTCTAGTTTCATACTTGTTTTAGGTAAAGCGAACGTCAAGCATGCGTAGAGTTGTATCGGTGGTCGATAGAACTTGAGGGAATATTTGTTCTGCCTTTATCTCCTTGTTGGGTTCGACACTCTTACTTATAGAAAACTGTTGCGATCCCCTATACTTGTGGGTTATCAAGACTAATTCATAGGCTTTTCCTGATGTCTACCAATATTTCTAATTCTTTAACGTCCGTCACAAGATGAGACAAACTTACGGGCATCCTTGAAAAGAGTAGGCCAATAAAAACTAGATTGTAATACCTTATGTGCAGTTCTATCTCCAGCGTGGTGTCCTCCATAAGCCTCGGAATGACACTTCCATAGGATTTATTCCTGTTCATGCTCAGGTATACAACATCTAGTAATACCATCTACTGCTTCTTTATAAAGATGTGGGTCATCCCATAAGTAATGTCTTAAATCAAAGAAGAACATTTTCTTCTGTTAGTACGTGAAACTAGGTGGTATAAATTTAGCAACAATATAATTAGCATAGCCTGCATACCAAGGAGTATTACGAGAAGCATTTATAACAGTTAGTTGTTCATCGAGAAAACTATCATCAATAAGTAGTGCATCATCAAGAATATTTTCTAATCTAGATAGATTGCCAACTACGGGATTCTCAGCTCTCTTCCTATCAGTAATATGCAAATCAAATTCTTGTAGCAATAGAACCCACCTAATGAGTCTAGGTGATGTAGGGTGGAACCGTAGGGGCCGATCTTTCACGATTGGATCGGATCCCGCGAAGAACACGATGAACACACGAAGAACTCAAAGCGGAAAAATAAGAGGAAACACTCAAATCAACGAGAATGATCACACATGTGCTAGATCCATGAACATAAAGAGTGATACACGATTGAAACACAACAAGGGATGATACAAGCGGTAGGTAGTCCTTCCCGATCCATGAGGAGACGGGGTATTGAATCCACGAGGGGATCTTCGCTTGTGGGGTCTTGAATCCACTTGGGGGATCTTCTCCGCGGAGGCCTTGGTTTCCAATGGAGTAGAGGAACAAGTGGATGAGCAAAGCTCTAATCTCAAATGAGCTACAATCTTTGCTAACCCTAAAATTTTGGGGGAGAAGAGTATATATAGTCTAGGGGGCGAAGGGATACATGGGCTTCGGCCCTTTACACTGTGCGCGAACAGGGTCCGGATGCCCGGGCGTCAGGTTGGATGTCCGGGCCCTCGAGGGGGGGGGGATGTCCAGGGCTAACTGGTTAGGTCTTGGGTATGTTCTGTAACGAGTGCCGGATTTCTGGGCTGGGGCGGATGTCCGGGCATGCGTCGGGCCGGATGTCCGGGTCCTGGGCCGGATGACCAAGCCTTGTAGCTTGGCGGCTGGATGGCTGTTGTGGACACCTTCAGGGGCCGGATGTCCGGGTCTATAGCGATCCGACCTCAGACGGTCAAATCTCTGTGTATAAGTGTCATCCCTGGATCGGTAATGCTGACACACACAATACTCGAGGATTTATAACAGAGTTCAATCACACACTTATTACATCGAAAGTCTCAAAAGAGAACTTATTACAATAATATGGCTGAATGCATCTAAATAAGATAACATCGGAAGCTTCGAAGGTAAATGAGTCCATCAACTCCAATGGCATAGCTGAGTGCACGACAACGACCTAGCGCACCTTACTCTTCGTCTGAAAACTCTGCAACATAATACGTTGCAGCCTGTGTAGGTCAGCACATGGAATAACCTATTAACCCAAGGCCCAGTGCAAATTGCTGTTTTTTTTGCCTATTTCAGTGTTTCGCAGAAAAGGAATATCAAACGGAATGAAACCTTCGGGAGAGTTATTTTTGGAACAAACGTGATCCAGGGGACTTGGAGTGGACGTCAAGAAACAATCAAGGAGGCCACGAGGCAGGGGGCGCGCCTACCCCCCTGGGCGCGCCCTCCACCCTCGTGGGCCCCTCGTTGCTCCACCGACCTACTTCTTCCTCCTATATATGTATTCATATACCCCAAAAACATCCAGGAGCACCACGAAACCCTATTTCCACCGCCGCAACCTTCTGTACCCAAGAGATCCCATCTTGGGGCCTTTTCCGGAGCTCCGCCGGAGGGGGAATCGATCACGGAGAGCCTCTACATCAACTCCATGGCCTCTCCGGTGATGTGTGAGTAGTTTACTTCACACCTTCGGGTCCATAGCTAGTAGCTAGATGGCTTCTTCTCTCTCTTTGGATCTCAATACAATGTTCTCCTCGATCTTCTTGGAGATCTATTCGATGTAACTCCTTTTGCGGTGTGTTTGTCGAGATCCGATGAATTGTGGGTCTATGATCAAGTCTATCTATGAACAATATTTGAATCTTCTCTGAATTATTTTATGCATGATTGGTTATCTTTGCAAGTCTCTTCAAATTATCAGTTTGGTTTGACCTACTAGATTGATATTTCTTGCAATGGGAGAAGTGCTTAGCTTTGGGTTCAATCTTGCGGTGTTCGATCCCAGTGACAGAAAGGGAAACGACACATATTGTATTGTTGCCATCGAGGATAAAAAGATGGGGTTTATATCACATTGCTTGAGTTTATCCTTATGCATCATGTCATCTTACCTAATGCGTTACTATGTTCTTATGAACTTAATACTCTAGATGCATGCTGGATAGCGGTCGATGTGTGGAGTAATAGTAGTAGATGCAGGCAGGAGTCGGTCTACTTGTCGCGGACGTGATGCCTATATTCATGATAATGCCTAGATATTCTCATACCTATGCTCAATTCTATCAATTGCTCGACAGTAATTCGTTCACCCACAGTAATACTTATGCTATCTTGAGAGAAGCCACTAGTGAAACCTATGCCCCCCGGGTCTATTCTCCATCATATAAGTTTCCAATCTATTTTACTTTGCAATTTTTACTTTCAATCTATATCATAAAAATACCAAAAATATTTATCTTATCATTATCATATCTACCAGATCTCACTCTTTGTAAGTGACCGTGAAGGGATTGACAACCCCTTTATCGCGTTGGTTGCGAGGTTCTTATTTTTTTGTGTAGGTACGAGGGACTTGCGTGTGGCCTCCTACTGGATTGATACCTTGGTTCTCGAAAATTGAGGGAAATACTTACGCTACTTTGCTGCATCACCCTTTCCTCTTCAAGGGAAAACCAACGCAGTGCTCAATAGGTAGCAAGAAGGATTTCTGGCGCCGTTGCTGGGAAGTCTACGCACAAGTCAAGACATACCGAGTACCCATCACAAACTCTTATCCCTCGCATTACATTATTTGCCATTTGCCTCTCGTTTTCCTCTCTCCCACTTCACCCTTGCCGTTCTATTCACCCTTTTTCCGTTTGCCTTCTCTAGTTTACCTCTTGTGTGCCCTTTCCTCGTGCGTTTCATTGCCATCATGTCTGAAACTGGGGAGGTTATCATTGATAATAATAATAATAATATGGAAAATGTTGATTACCCTCATGAAGAACCTACTATTTTGCACACTAATTTTTTTCGAATGGGTAGTGGTAATATTATTGGGAAAGGAGCTATTCAAGATTTCTTTACTTGTGCCGGTGCTCTACCCACTATGGGAGGGTCCATTCTTCATAGGACTAGTTGTTTTGTGGATGCTATATCTTTTCTGATAGTTGAACTTGAAAGACAATTTCTTCATATGCACCCTTGCATCCAAAGGATTTTCTAGAATTTTCTAATATTGAGCATTCTTCTGTTAAGCGAGCTGCTACTATCTTTTTAGCTCATGACTTCAGATCTATAATTAGAGAAGCCAATGAATTTTTTGCGCATTATAGGGTGGACGCTGGCCGTCCTCCCATAGAAGCTATCCTTTTTTATCAAGAAGACATAATGCGCTTACGATCTTTAGATCATGTAGCTTTTAATGAAAACCTTAGAAAAAGAGTCCCTACCGATGCGCTAGTTGATAGGATTTCTGAACTTAATAGTAATTTTTCTATCCAGAATAATGGGTTAGGTTTTTCTCTTGAACATAAGCTTGTGAATTTTTGCCAAAAGAATGCTTATAATGATGATTTGGTTATGCAATATGAGGGGCCAAAGGAGGAACCAATACCTCCCGAGCTTGATCTTGGGGACTTTTGTCCCATTAAATTAAGCCCTTTTGATTACTTTTGCTTACCACAGAGAAAACTTGCTGCTGAACGTAGGGAGTATGAGATGAGCTTTCGCGATTTATCTTATCATTATCATGGTAATACCTAGATCTGTCCTTGCTTTTATGCCTAGCTAGGGGCGTTAAACGATAGCGCTTGTTGGGAGGCAACCCAATTTTATTTTTGTTCCTTGCTTTTTGATTATGTTTAGTAATAAATAATTCATCTAACCTCTGTTTAGATGTTGTTTTATGCTTTTAATTAGTGTTTGTGCCAAGTAGAACCTTTGGGAAGACTTGGGGAAAGTCTTTGTGATCTTGCTGTAAAAAATAGAAACTTTAGCGCTCACGAGAGTTGCTGCCATTTTTATTGAAGAGTGATATTTAGTTAATTATTTTTGTAGATGATTAATATATAAATTCCTCACGTCCAATAATTTATTTTAGAATTTTTGGGGCTCCAGAAGTAGTCGAAACCTACAGATTACTACAGAATGTTCTGTTTTTGACAGATTCTGTTTTTCGTGTGTTGTTTGCTTATTTTGATGAATCTATGACTATTAATAAAGTTTATGAACCATAGAGAAGTTGGAATACAGTAGGTTTAACACCAATATAAATAAAGAATGAGTTCATTACAGTACCTTGAAGTGGTAGTTTGTTTTCTTTTACTAACAGAGCTCATGAGATTTTCTATTTGAGTTTTGTGTTGTGAAGTTTTCAAGTTTTGGGTAAGGATTTGATGGATTATGGAACAAGGAGTGGCAAGAGCCTAAGATTAGGGATGACCAAGGCACCTCAAGGTAAAATCCAAGGACAACCAAAAGCCTAAGTTTGGGGATGCCCCGGAAGGCATCCCCTCTTTTGTCTTCGTCCATCGGTAACTTTACTTGGAGCTATATTTTTATTCACCACATGATATGTGTTTTTCTTGGAGCGTCTTGTACGATTTGAGTCTTTGCTTTTTAGTTTACCACAATCATCCTTGCTGTACACATATTTTGGTAGAGACACTCATAAATTGGAATTTGTTAGAATACTCTATGTGCTTCAGTTATATTTTTGAGCTAGATAATTTTGCTCTAGTGCTTCACTTATATCTTTTTAGAGCACGGTGGTGGTTCTATTTTATAGAAATAATTGATCTCTCATGATTCACTTATATTATTTTGAGAGTCCTTTAGAACACCATGATAATTTTCTTTGGGTATGAATTTAGTCCTAATATAATAGGCATCCAAGATCGGTATAATAAAAACTATCATACAAAAAGTGCATTGGATATTATGAGAAGTTTGATACTTGATAATTGTTTTGAGAGATGAAGATGGTGATATTAGAGTCATGCTAGTTTAGTAGTTGTGGATTTGAGAAATACTTGTGTTAAAGTTTGTGATTCCCGTAGCATGCACGTATGGTGAACCGTTATGTGATGAAGTCGGAGCATGATTTATTTATTGATTGTCTTCCTTATGAGTGGCGGTCGGGGACGAGCGATGGTCTTTTCCTACCAATCTATCCCCCTAGGAGCATGCACGTAGTACTTTTTTTCGATAACTAATAGGTTTTTGCAATAAGTATGTGAGTTCTTTATGACTAATGTTGAGTCCATGGATTATACGCACTCTCACCCTTCCACCATTGCTAGCCTCTCTAATACCGTGCACCTTTCGCCGGTATCACACCCACCATATACCTTCCTCAAAACAGCCACCATACCTACCTATTATGGCATTTCCATAGCCATTCCGGGATCTATTGCCATGCAACTTTCCACCGTTCCGTTATTATGACACGCTTCATCATTGTCATATTGCTTTGCATGATCATGTAGTTGACATCGTATTTGTGGCAAAGCCACCGTTCATAATTCTTTCATACATGTCACTCTTGATTCATTGCGTATCCCGGTACTCCGCCGGAGGCATTCACATAGAGTCATATTTTATTCTAAGTATTGAGTTGTAAGTAAATAAAGTGTGATGATCATCATTATTAGAGCATTGTCCCAAGTGAGGAAAGGATGATGGAGACTATGATTCCCCCACAAGTCGGGATGAGACTCCGGACGGAAAAAAGAAAAGAAAAAGAGGCCATAAAAAAGAAGAGAAGAGTCCCAAATAAAAAATATAAAAAAATGAGAGAAAAAGAGAGAAGGGACAATGTTACTATCCTTTTACCACACTTGTGCTTCAAAGTAGCACCAAGATCTTCATGATAGAGAGTCTCCTATGTTGTCACCTTCATATACTTGTGGGAATTTCACATTATAGAACTTGGCTTGTATATTCCAATGATGGGCTTCCTCAAAATACCCCAGGTCTTCATGAGCAAGCAAGTTGGATGCACACCCACTTAGTTTCTTTTGAGCTTTCATACACTTACAGCTCTAGTGCATCCGTTGCATGGCAATCCCTACTCACTCACATTGATATCTATTAATGGGCATCTTCATAGCCCGTTGATACGCCTAGTTGATGTGAGACTATCTTCTCCTTTTTTGTCTTCTCCACAACCACCATTCTATTCCACCTATAGTGCTATATCCATGGCTCACGCTCATATGTTGCGTGAAGATTGAAAAAGTTTGAGAACATCAAAATATGAAACAATTGCTTGGCTTGTCATAGGGGTTGTGCATGATTTAAATATTTTGTGTGGTGAAGATAGAGCTTAGCCAGACTATATGACTTTGTAGGGATAACTTTCTTTGGCCATGTCATTTTGAGAAGACATGATTGCTTAGTTGGTATGCTTGAAGTATTACTATGTTTATGTCAATATTAAACTTTTATCTTGAATATTTCGGATCTGAATATTCATGCCACAATAAAGAGATTTACATTGAGAATATGCTAGAAAGCATTCCACATCAGAAAAAATTTGTTTTTATCATTTACCTACTCGAGGACGAGCAGGAATTAAGCTTGGGATGCTGATACGTTTCCAACGTATCTATAATTTTTTATCGTTCCATGCTATTATATATTCTGTTTTGGATGTTAATGGGCTTTATTTTGCACTTTTATATTATTTTTGGGACTAACCTATTAACCCAAGGCCTAGTGCAAATTGCTGTTTTTTGCCTATTTCAATGTTTCGCAGAAAAGGAATATCAAACGGAATGAAACCCTCAGGAAAGTTATTTTTGTAACAAACGTGATCCAAGGGACTTGGAGTGGACATCAAGAAACAATCGAGGAGGCCACGAGGCAGGGGGCGCGCCTACCCCCTGGGCGCGCCCTCCACCCTCGTGGGCCCCTCGTGGCTCCACCGACCTAGTTCTTCCTCCTATATATATTCATATACCCCGAAAACATCCAGGAGCACCATGAAACCCTATTTCCACTGCCGCAACCTTCTGTACCCAAGAGATCCCATCTTGGGGCCTTTTCCGGAGCTCCGCCGGAGGGGGCACCGATCACGGAGGGCCTGTACATTAACTCCATGGCCTCTCCGGTGATGTGTGAGTAGTTTACTTCAGACCTTCGGGTTTATAGCTAGTAGCTAGATGGCTTCTTCTCTCTCTTTGGATCTCAATACAATGTTCTCCTCGATCTTCTTGGAGATCTGTTCGATGTCTTTTTGCAGTTTGTTTGTTGAGATCCGATGAATTGTGGGTTTATGATCAAGTCTATCTATGAACAATATTTGAATCTTCTCTGAATTCTTTTATGCATGATTGGTTATCTTTGCAAGTCTCTTCGAATTATCAGTTTGGTTTGGCCTACTAGGTTGATCTTTCTTGCAATGGGAGAAGTGCTTAGCTTTGGGTTCAATCTTGTGGTGCTCGATCCCAGTGACAGAAAGGGAAACGACACGTATTGTATTGTTGCCATCGAGGATAAAAGGATGGCGTTTATATCATATTGCTTGAGTTTATCCCTCTACATCATGTCATCTTACCAAATGCGTTACTCTGTTCTTATGAACTTAACACTCTAGATGCATGCTGGATAGTGGTCTATGTGTGGAGTAATAGTAGTAGGTGCAGGCAGGAGTCGGTCTACTTGTCGCGGACATGATGCCTATATTCATGATCATGCCTAGATATTCTCATAACTATGCTCAATTCCATCAATTGCTCGACAGTAATTCGTTCACCCACCATAATACTATGCTATCTTGAGAGAAGCCACTAGTGAAACCTATGGCCCCCGGGTCTATTCTCCATCATATAAGTTTCCAATCTATTTTACTTTGCAATTTTTACTTTCAATCTATATCATAAAAATACCAAAAATATTTATCTTATCATTATCATATCTATCATATCTCACTCTTGTAAGTGACCGTGAAGGGATTGACAACCCCTTTATCGCGTTGGTTGCGAGGTTCTTATTTGTTTGTGTAGGTACGAGGGACTTGCGTGTGGCCTCCTACTAGATTGATACCTTGGGTCTCAAAAACCGAGGGAAATACTTACGCTACTTTGCTGCATCACCCTTTCCTCTTCAAGGGAAACCAACGCAATGCTCAAGAGGTAGCAAGGCTCTATGGTTATCATTTGCACAAATCTAGTTTTTCCCTACAACAAAGGAATATATTTTATTTAACTACAAAGTTGGTTGAAAGCATTGAGAATGGTAACCACATCTCAATCCCAAAATAATAATCCATAACCCAACAAACTAATTAAAGTAGAGTGAAGAGCTCAACATAATAATTCAAGCACCAGATACTCAAAATGTCCATAACTGGGGACACGGCTAATCATGATTAGTTTGTACACTCTGCAGAGGTTTGCGCACTTTTCCCCACAAGACTCGATCTCCTCCGTTGGATTTCTCGCACTACATGTTGTTTGAGAAACGGATGACCGAGACAGAGTCTTTCAGAAGCGTTAGCTCATTACGACGGGTAGACAGTACCACCTACATCCCCTACATCTGCTAGTCTACCACTATAAGAGATCACACAACATACTCAACTATGCCAGAGCCCATAATGGCTTGTGGCTGGACACGGAAGTTTCCAGCATGAATAACACAATGATCCCTTTGAGCCTGGGTGGCAAACCATAGGATGATCGCACGGATTCCCCGGGATCTCCTTGGACAACACTGGGTTCCCCAGGTGCCCACAAACCAATCCACACAGATGTGTATTAAAGTAACCACCTTAAGTTACTCACATCTGTCATGAATACTCTGAAATCCAAACCACGTCTACGAGCATAGCATAGCAGTATAAACATATGTAGTAACTCCCCAGGTTTGAATGCAAGACAATAGGTTCTACCTCATCAACTACATCCCAATACCCACAAGTTATCAAGTCCTAACCATGCAGTGTTTGAGGGTTGAAACTAATGCATAAAAACTGGGTAATAAAGGGTTGAAACAATGGGGAGTCCGGCTCGGACTCCCTCGGCGTCGTGCGGCGGTGGGAGTCCTCCTGCCCGGGAGGAAGGCGACTGTAACACCCACGATGCGGCTATATCTCCCACGTGTCGGAGCACGACTTAGAGGCATAACCGCATTGTAGGCAATGTCGCAAGAGGGGTAATCTTTACACATCCCATGTACTGAATAAGAAAGAGGTACAGAGTTGGCTTACGATCGCCACTTCACACAATACATAAATAGCATTACAATCATCTAGGTACAATCAAGGTCCAACTATGAAACCAAAATGAAGACAACCGCAAATGCATAATGTCCCCGATCGCCCCAACTGGGCTCCACTACTGATCGTCTGGAAAAGAAATGTAGTATCGTCCTGAGTCCTCATCGAACTCCCACTTGAGTTCAGTCGCATCTCCTGGAATGGTATCATCGGCACTTGCATCTGGTTTTGGAAGTAATCTGTGAGTCACGGGGACTCATCAATCTCACACCCTCGCGATCAAGACTATTTAAACTTATGGGTAGGTAAAAGGTATGTGAGGTGGAGCTGCAGCAAGCACTAGCATATATGGTGGCTACCTTACACAAAAGAGAGCGAGAAGAGAAAGGCAAATCACGTTTGAGAATCTATGATCAAGAAGTGATCCTAGAAATACTTACGTTCAAACATAACACGAGACCGTGTCCTCTTCCCGGACTCTGCTGAAAAGAGACCATCACGGCTACGCACGCTGTTGACCCATTTTAATTAAGTTAAGTTTCAGGTTTTCTACAACCGGACATTAACAAATTCCCATCTGCCCATAACCGTGGGCACGACTTTCAAAAGTTCAAATCCCTGCAGGGGTGTCCCAACTTAGCCCATCACAAGCTCTCACGGTCAACGAAGGGTATTCCTTCTCCCAGGACGGCCCGATCAGGCTCAGAAACCCAGTTACAAGACATCTCGACAATGGTAAAACAAGACCAGCAAAGCCACCCGATGTGCCGACAAATCCCGATAGGAGTCACACGTATCTCGTTCTCTGGGCAACACCAGATGAGACTAGCTATGAGTAAAACCAACCCTCAAGCTTCCCCGAGGTGGCCCCGCAGGCAGCTCAGTTCGGACCAACACTCAGAGGAGCACTGGCCCGGGGGGGGGGGGGGGTTAAAAATAAAGATGACCCTTGAGTCCGCGAAACCCAAGTGAAAAAGGCTAGGTGGAAAATGGTAAAACCAAGGTTGGGCCTTGCTGGAGGAGTTTTATTCAAGGCGAACTGTCAAGGGGTTCCCATTATAACCCAACCATGTAAGGAACGCAAAATCAAGGAAGATAACACCGGTATGACGGGAACTAGGGCGGCAAGAGTGGAACAAAACACCAAGCATAAGGCCGAGCCTTCCACCCTTTACCAAGTACATAGATGCATTAAGTAAACAAGATATAATAATGATATCCCAACAATAAACATGTTCCAACAAGGAACAAACTCCAATCTTCACCTGCAACTAACAACACTATAAGAGGGGCTGAGCGAAGCGGTAACATAGCCAAACAACGGGTTGCTAGGACAAGGTGGGTTAGAGGTTTGACATGGCAATATGGGAGGCATGGCAAAGCATGTGGTAGGTATCGCAGCATAGGCATAGCAATAGAGCGAGCAACTAGCAAGCAAAGATAGAAGTGATTTCGAGGGTATGGTCATCTTGCCTACAAAGTTCTCTGAGTTGACGTAAGCTTGATCCTCATAAGCGTTCTCAACGGGTTCCTCGATCACGTACTCGTCTCCCGGCTCTACCCAAAGCAAGAACACAAGCAAAGGGAACCACGGTCAACCACAGTGCAATGCGTAAGCAACATGATGCAAAACATGGCATGATATGCGGGATGTAATATGCAATGCATATGCATACTCCAGAAGGAAAAGATTGAACCAGACCTCAACTTGGCAACCAAGAGTTCAACTGGAAAGATGGGTTGATTTCGGTCGAAATAGATATAAAGATCACCGGAATCGGATGCACGGTTTGCAAATGGCAAGCAAAACAAGAATGGCACAAAGCTGCGATTTACAGCACAAAGCCATCTAAAATGCATCAAGAAAATAAGCTACTGCACTCTAACATAGCAACAAAGCATATGGCAGTGATCCACTCAAGATGCTTGACAAAATATGAACACTAAGCTACGGCTAATTCACACAATAGCAGGTTCAAACAAGCATGGCAAAAGTGCAAAAGATATCAGGTTCACAGACTTAGTGGAAATAGCAACATGTCAGGATTTAACATTAGGAAGCAAAGTTTAGAGCAAGATAACAACATGCTACAGGAACATATCATGGCAAAGCAAGGCATGGCATGAAACTACTCAAAGCATATAACAAAAGTCCCTTACTGACCATAAGCCAAAAGGGATCAGAAAATACAATGGCAATCATATAAACACAACAAGTTTCGTTAACAGTTCCAGACTTGGCAGAAAACTGGACATGGCAAAAACAGAGTTACGTAGGCATGTTTGCGAGCTCGATGCACTCACCACAAGGTATTGCATGACAAACTAAGCATACACCCAGCGAGAAGACATGATCAATAAGCTAACCATGGCAAGAACACTCTCATAGCAAGCATGGATCAACTACAACAGCCTCGGCAAAATTGATTAACACGTAAACAATCTACCAGGAACATTTTATAGAAAAAATAGAGCAAAATTGAGTCATCCTAGGGTGCTCCATAATTGCAAACAAAGACATGGATGGATAGAGCATAACAATAGATCAAAATCATCCTTACTGAACATGCTCAAAAGAGGCATGGATCACTCTGTAGAAACATGAATACATGGCATAAAAATATCATCAGGGAAATGACTTAGAAGAATTCTAAGTCCCTGAAATCAGCAACATCACGAGAGCTACTTTGCATGCTTGTGCTAGTAACCACAAAGATCACAGAAATACATGGCATACACCCCTGTAAAGATGGCATGGCATAGCCCCAAAACACATGTAGGGATCAAGTTCATAGGAGGCACACATTAATCATGGCAAAAATGACAAATGTCCATAATCTGTTAAGAATCTGAAACTAACAATACATAGCACTCTTGCAACAGCATTTAGGGCATCAAGATGAACTCAAATGAACATGGTGCAATGGAATGAAATGAAGTGCACATCGAGACGAACAATTTGATATATTACACGCACGAAACGGAGCTACGGATGCAAAATTATGATGCGATGAACATGCCTAAAAAATATTGCAGACTGGGGACTTAGTGGAAAAAATCAACCTCGAGGTAAAAGTCAACGGGCGCGGAAACCGAGGTTCGCCGGCGCGGGACTCGCCGGAGACGGCGGGGAAAGAGGTGGAACTCGCCGGAGAAGGCGGATTCGGGCCGGATCTCGCCGGAGAAGGCGGATTCGGGCCGGATCTCGCCGGATCCGGCCAGATTCCGGCGCGGCTGGGCGCGGTGGCGGCGTAGGGCGCCAGTGGCGCGCGGCGCCGGCGAAGGCAGATGGCGGCGAGCAGTGCAGCGGCGGGGCGGCGCGCGGGCGGCGGGGAGCGGGCGGAGCGCGCCGGGCTTGGGGGGCCCGACCCGGGCTCAGGCGGGCCGGCAGCGATGTGGGCGCGGGCTGCCCACGTGGCGGCTCGCGATTGGACAAGGGCGGCGGTGCGGACGCGTCCGGCACCGGGCGGACGTGTCCGGCGCGCGGAGGAAGGGGATACTAGGGTTAGGGGTGGATTTGATCCGAGATTTGGACGGGGAAGGCCTATTTATACATAGAAGGAGCTAGGAGGCTCCAAATGAAGTGCGGTTTTCGACCACGCGATCATGATTGAACGACCGAGAGGATGGAGGGGGTTTAGCTGGGTTTTGGGCCACTTTGGAGATGTGTTGGGCTGCAACACACACGAGGCCTTTACGGTTCCTCGGTTAACCGTTGGAGTATCAAACGAAGTCCAAATGGCACGAAACTTGACAGACGGTCTTCCGGTAGTATACCAAGGCCGCTTGGCAAGTCTCGGTCCAATCTGAGAACGTTTAACACCCGCACACGAAAAGAGGCAAAAGGGGATGCCGGAGGACATAGGAGTGCCGAAATGCAAAACAGACAACAGGGAAAATGCTCGGACGCATGAGATGAACACGTATGCAAATGCGATGCACATGATGACATGATATGAGATGCATGACAAGGACAAAAGCAAAACGAAGACAAAACCCAACCACGAGGTAGTATCATAACTTAGTGCCGAAAATGGCAAGAGTTGGAATACAAATATGGCAAGTTACATACGGGGCGTTACAACACTCCACCACTACGAAAGGATCTCGTCCCGAGATCTAGGACTAGAAAAACTCTGGATATTCGGAACGGAGGTGGTCCTCGCGTTCCCAGGTGGCTTCACGGTCGGAATGATGTGACCACTACACATTCAGGAATTTGATAGACTTGTTGCGAGTCTTGCGCTCAGTTTGTTCAAGAATAGCAACGGGATGCTCATGATAAGACAGGTCTTCTTGGAGATCAATCTCTTCGAAGTTGATGGTGCTGTCAGGAGTCTTGAAACACTTGTGGAGCTGAGACACGTGAAACACGTCGTGCACGTTTGCAAAGTTGGATGGAAGCTCAAGTTGATAGGCGAGATCGCCTCTTTTGCAAATGATCTTGAAAGGACCCACGTATCTAGGGGCAAGCTTCCCTTTTATTCCGAAGCGACGAGTACCTTTCATTGGAGAGACGCGGAGGTAGACATGGTCTCCGATCTCGAAAGCCAAGTCACGATGCTTGCTATCATAGTAACTCTTCTGGCGCGATTGCGCGGCTTTGAGATTTTCACGAATGACTTTGCACATATCTTCAGCCTCTGTGATCAAGTCATTGCCAAGAAGTTGGCGTTCACCAGTCTCTGACCAGTTAAGAGGAGTACGACACTTTCTGCCATAGAGAATCTCGAATGGGGCCTTGCCTGAACTGGCTTGGAAGCTACTGTTGTAGGAGAACTCGGCATATGGAAGACAATCTTCCCACTTTATACCGAAAGAAATGACACATGCCCTGAGCATATCTTCAAGAATTTGATTGACTCGCTCAACTTGGCCACTAGTTTGAGGATGAAAAGCTGTGCTGAAGCGAATGTTGGTGCCCATGGCCTTCTGAAAGGAATCCCAAAACTTAGAGGTGAAGATGCTACCACGATCTGAAGATATCAACTGTGGAATGCCGTGCAAAGAGACAATCCTGGAGGTATATAGCTCTGCCAACTGAGCTGCTGTGATAGATTCTTTGATAGGAAGAAAATGAGCCACTTTAGTGAGTTTGTCGATGACAACGAAGATAGCATCATTGCCACACTTGGACTTGGGAAATCCAGTCACGAAGTCCATCTCAATACGGTCAAACTTCCATTTTGGAATGGCAAGAGGTTGGAGGAGACCAACTGGTCATTGGTTTTCTGCTTTCACTCTTCTGCAGACATCACATTCATTCACGAACTGAGCAATCTCGCGCTTCATTCGAGTCCACCAATACGACTACTTGAGGTCATGGTACATCTTTGTACTTCCAGGGTGAATTGACAGGAGTGAATTGTGAGCCTCGTTCATAATGACTTTACGAAGGTCACCCTTAGGAACAACAATGCGATCCTCGAAGAATAGAGTATCTTTGTCATCAAGGCGATAACACTTGTACTCGGGTTGGCTCTTGGCAATCCCAATCTCCACCTTCTTCACCATAGCATCAAGAAGTTGAGCCTCGCGAATCTGATCTTCCAAAGTAGGAGAGACTTGGAGGTTGGCAAGGAATCCTTGAGGAACAACTTGGAGATTAAGTTTGCGGAAAGCTTCATAAAGCTCTGGTTGGTAGGGCTTGAGAATCAAACTATTGCAGTAAGCCTTCCTGCTCAAAGCGTCAGCAATGACATTGGCCATGCCTAGAGTATATTTGATACTCGGATTATACTCTTGAATCATCTTGACCCAACGAGTCTGCCTGAGGTTGAGGTTGGGCTGAGTGAAGATGTACTTGAGGCTCTTATGATCAGTGAAGATGTCCACTTTTCTTCCAACAAGAGATGTCTCCATGTTAAAAGAGCATGGACAACTGCCGCCAACTCGAGGTCATGCGTGGGGTAGTTCTTTTCGTTGGGCTTCAACTGACGAGAGCTATAGGCCACAACTTTCTTCTCTTGCATTAACACAGCATCGAGACCTTGCAGGGAAGCATCACAAAAAACCTCGAACGGTTTGGATCCATCAGGAGGAGTCAGAACTGGAGCTGTGACTAACTTCTCTTTGAGGGTGTTGAAAGCAATGTCACATTCAGGCGACCAGACATACTTCACATGCTTCTGGAGGAGGTTGGAAAGAGGCTTCGCGATCTTAGAGAAATTCTCAACGAACCTTCGACAATAGCTTGCGAGCCCAAGGAAGCTGCGGAGTTGCTTCACATTCTGAGGCGGTTCCCAATTCACAATTGCAGACACCTTCTCTGGATTAACAACTATTCCCTTGGCGGAGATGATATGCCCAAGGTAGAGGACCTCATCGAGCCAAAACTCGCACTTTGAAAACTTCGCATAGAACTGATGTTCTCTGAGTTTGTCCAGCACCAATCTCAAGTGCTTGGCATGATCCTCCTTGTTCTTGGAAAAGACCAAAATGTCATCGAGATAGACCAAGACGAAGTCATTTGTGTAGGGGTTGAAGATGAAGTTCATCATGTGAGAGAATGTTGGAGGAGCATTGACAAGGCCGAAAGACATGACAGTGTATTCATAAGAACCATAGCTTGTCCTGAATGCTGTCTTGGGGATGTCTTGTTCACGAATGCGAATCTGATGATAGCCCATACAGAGGTCAAGCTTGGAGAATACTTGAGCACCTTTGAGTTGTTCGAAAAGCTCATTGATGTTGGGAAGTGGGTACTTGTTCTTTATGGTCTTCTTGTTCAATGGACGGTAGTCGACACAAAGTCGGTCCGTTCCATCCTTCTTCTTGACGAAAAGAACACCACAACCCCAAGGAGAAGAACTTGGTCGGATGAGACCCATACGCTCTTGAATATCAAGTTGTTTCTTCAGCTCCTTCAACTCTTCAGGTCCAAGCTTGTAAGGACGTTTGCAAATAGGTTTCGTGCCAGGTTCAAGATCGATGACGAATTCAACTGGCCGATGAGGAGGCATTCCTGGAAGCTCTTCTGGAAAGACGTCTTGATATTCACAAACGACTGGAATCTGAGAGATGGCATCCAACTCGCCCTTCTCGTTGAGAGAAAATAGTCGAATGGTATCATCACGAGCGGCAAAGACGATTACATCCTCAGACGAATGTGTCAATTGAATCTGCCTGGCAGCACAATCAAGTTGAGCCTTGTGCTTAGAAAGCCAGTCCATGCCGAGAATTAGATCAATATCCGCGTTACCAAGAACAATTGGAGAAGCCAGAAATTTGTAGTCTCCCATCATGATAGAAACATCCGGAACCATCATGCTAGAACTCAAACGCTTAGCCGGAGAAACAACTTGCAACGCTTTAGGTAATGCCTTAGTGTCAAAGTTGTGATCCGATGCAAATGGGAATGACATGAAAGAATGCGAAGCACCAGAGTCAAAAAGAACTTTTGCAGGAATATCATTAACAGGAAGGTTACCCATGATCACTTCTGACGAGTCCTCTGCCTGAGCTGCGTTCATCATGTTGACCTTTGCAAACTTGGGATTATGCTTGACCACTGCATTGCTAGCAAATCTCACAGGAGGAGGAAGACGCCTCTGGTTGAAGCATTTGTTTGCATAGTGACCCTTCTGCTGACACTTGTTGCACGTGACCTGTGAGAGCGGACGGTGATACGGAGCACTTGATCTTGGAGTATGAGACGGAGCCTTGTTCTGATAGCCTGGGTTGGGGGGGTGGGAAGATCCATTGCCACCTTTGCTCTTCTGCTGATAAGGCTGGCGGAACGGAGGAGGAGGAGGCAACCAATACTTTTGCTGCTTAGCTGCTACTTGAGTTGAAGAAGAAGGAGTTGCATCCCTGACTCTCTTCTTGGAAGCATCGCACTTGAGCTGAGCAGCCTCTTGCTTTAGTGCCATGTTGTAGAACTCATCATACTTCTTCGGCTCAAAAAGCACAAGAGCTAGTTGCAGATCTTCTCTGAGGCCACCTTTGAACTGATAAATCATGCTCTTCTCGTTAGGGACGTCTTGCTTGGTGAAACGAGCGAGCTTCTGGAACATGATGTTGTAATTGTAAACAGACAAGTTGCCTTGCTTCAGATTGCAGAACTCCTCACGCTTGCTCTCAACAACACTCCGAGGAATGTGGTGAGCTCTGAAGTCTTGGCGGAAATCATCCCAGGTAATCACACGACCTCCTTTGAAATCTTTGTTTTGTTGATACCACTCTGCAGCTTGGTCTTTGAGTTGGAACGAGGCAAACTTGACAAAGTCCTCAGGCCTGACGTTGCTGCACTCGAAATTTTTGCAGATATCCACGAGCCAATCATCAGCGTCTGTGGCCTTGACACAGTTACTGAAGGTCTTCGGCTGGTTTGCGAGGAACTGGTTGAGGGTAGCAAACTGATTTTGATTGTTGCCATTGCCTTGATTTCCTTGGTTGCGCTCTTGCAAGAGTTGCATAATCAGCTGCGTGTTGGCGTTGGTAGCGGCCATCACAGCTTGCCATGCCTCCGGAGGTGGAGGTGGTGGCGGCGGTTACGGATCCTGACGCGTTGGAGGAGCCATCCTGAAGAGGGTGACATCCGTTAGCATCTTGACAGACATATATTCAAGCTGAATCAAATGGATCGAAATTGCAACATATAGTCTTAACATTCGAACAAAAAAGAATGAATGAATTCCAAATTAAATGATCACACTTCCATAAATTGAGAAGCCACCTAGATAGAGGTTGATGAATAAACAACAAGGTACGGACATGAACAAATACTTGGTAAGGATTACCCAATCACGAACCAAATATCTGCGGAAGAAATACTAGAGCTACATGAATTCCCACCTATGAAACTCCCGAAATTTTCCGGTTATGCAATCAGGTGTTGGGGATACAGGGGAAGCATAATATCTCACCCAAAACTAGCAAATCCTACATCCAGCTGTATCCATCCTTCAACACATAACCAAGAAACCTTCGAAAATCATTTACCTTAACCTTCGAAAAGCATCCGTTATACGAGTTATGGCAATACTCCCGAACTCCTGCCCCAGTACTGGGTGGCGTCGAGGTTATCTCATCAACAACTCCATAAAAGAGATTTTCGATGTCGGTGAAACTCAGGTATTCTAAAACTGCAACGATAAAATTGTGACGACAACACCTCGGAGCTCAACTCCCCGGGACACTGCCACAACCCCTAAATGTTAGGAGGCACCAAGAACAATGTTCTCGTCACAAAACTATCGGAACGATTCCAAGATACCCGCGTGATCCTAAATTTTTTTAGTGAAATTTGAGAAGAGAAGAGTCAAAACTCTACGTCAGGATGCCTCACCAGAGCGACGAAGGGACTGAGGAGTAAAAAGAATCCTACTCTCCGATATATAAAATCCTAAAAGACTCAAAACATTTTTCTAGACTCAACAACGCCAGCAATTCGATCAAGCAGGGGGCTCCTAAGTCGGGGAAGGCTCTGATACCAACTTGTAACACTCACGATGCGGCTATATCTTCCACGTGTCGGAGCACGACTTAGAGGCATAACCGCATTGTAGGCAATGTCGCAAGAGGGGTAATCTTTACACATCCCATGTACTGAATAAGAAAGAGGTACAGAGTTGGCTTACAATCGCCACTTCACACAGTACATAAATAGCATTACAATCATACAGGTACAATCAAGGTCCGACTATGGAACCAAAATGAAGACAATCCCAAATGCATAATGTCCCCGATCGCCCCAAATGGGCTCCACTACTGATCGTCTGGAAAAGAAACATAGTATCGTCCTGAGTCCTCATCGAACTCCCACTTGAGTTTAGTCGCATCTCCTGGAATGGTATCATCGGCACCTGCATCTGGTTTTGGAAGTAATCTGTGAGTCACGGGGACTCAGCAATCTCACACCCTCATGATCAAGACTATTTAGGCTTATGGGTAGGTAAAAGGTATGTGAGGTGGAGCTACAGTAAGCACTAGCATATATGGTGGCTACCTTACACAAAAGAGAGCGAGAAGAGAAAGGAAAAGCACGTTCGAGAATCTATGATCAAGAAGTGATCCTAGAAATACTTACGTTCAAACATAACACGAGACCGTGTCCTCTTCCTGGACTCCGCCGAAAAGAGACCATCACGACTACACACGCTGTTGATCCATTTTAATTAAGTTAAGTTTCAGGTTTTCTACAACCGGACATTAACAAATTCCCGTCTGCCCATAACCGCGGGCACGGCTTTCGAAAGTTCAAATCCCTGCAGGGGTGTCCCAACTTAGCCCATCACAGGCTCTCACGGTCAACGAAGGGTATTCCTTCTCCCAGGACAGCCCGATCAGACTCGGAATCCTGGTTACAAGACATCTCGACAATGGTAAAACAAGACCAGCAAAGCCACCCGATGTGCTGACAAATCCCGATAGGAGTCGCACGTATCTCGTTCTCAGGGCAACACCAGATGAGACTAGCTACGAGTAAAACCAACCCTCAAGCTTCGCCGAGGTGGCCCCGCAGGCAGCTCAGTTCGGACCAACACTCAGAGGAGCACTGGCCCGGCGGGGGGGGGGGGGGGGGGGGGTTAAAAATAAAGATTACCCTTGAGTCCGCGAAACCCAAGGGAAAAAGGCTATGTGGCAAATGGTAAAACCAAGGTTGGGCCTTGCTGGAGGAGTTTTATTCAAGGCGAACTGTCAAGGGGTTCCCATTATAACCCAACCGTGTAAGGAACGCAAAATCAAGGAACATAACACCGGTATGACGGAAACTAGGGCGGCAAGAGTGGAACAAAACACCAGGCATAAGGCCGCACCTTCCATCCTTTACCAAGTATATAGATGCATTAAGTAAACAAGATATAATAATGATATCCCAACAATAAACATGTTCCAACAAGGAACAAACTCCAATCTTCACCTGCAACTAACAACACTATAAGAGGGGCTGAGCAAAGCGGTAACATAGCCAAACAACGGGTTGCTAGGACAAGGTGGGTTAGAGGTTTGACATGGCAATATGGTAGGCATGGAAAAGCATGTGGTAGGTATCGCGGGATAGGCATAGCAATAGAGCGAGCAACTAGCAAGCAAAGATAGAAGTGATTTCGAGGGTATGGTCATCTTGCCTACAAAGTTCTCTGAGTTGACGTAAGCTTGATCCTCGTAAGCGTTCCCAACGGGTTCCTAGATCACGTACTCGTCTCCCGGCTCTACCCAAAGCAAGAACACAAGCAAATTGAATCACGATCAACCACGGTGCAATGCGTAAGCAACATGATGCAAAACATGGCATGATATGCGGGATGTAATATGTAATGCATATGCATACTCCGGAAGGAAAAGATTGAACCAGGCCTCAACTTGGCACAACAAGAGTGCCACTGGAAAGATGGGTTGATTTCGGTCAAAATCGATATAAAGATCACCAGAATCGGATGCACGGTTTGCAAATGGCAAGTAAAACAATAATGGCACAAAGCTGCGATTTACAGCACGAAGCCTTCTAAAATGCATCAAGAAAATAAGCTACTGCACTCTAACATAGAAACAAAGCACATGGAAGTGATCCACTCAAGATGCTTGACAAAAGATGAACACTGAGCTATGGCTAATTCACACAATAGCAGGTTCAAACAAGCATGGCAAAAGTGCAAAAGATATCAGGTTCATAGACTTAGTGGAAATAGCAACATGTCAGGATTTAACATCAGGAAGCAAAGTTTTGAGCAGGGTAACAACATGCTAAAGGAACATATCATGGCAAAGCAAGACATGGCATGAAACTACTCAAAGCATATAACAAAAGTCCTTACTGACCATAAGCCAAAAGGGATCAAAAAATACAATGGCAATCATGTAAACATAGCAAGTTTCGTTAACAGTTTCAGACTTAGCAGAAAACTGGACATGGCAAAAACAGAGTTACGTAGGCATGTTTGCGAGCTCGATGCACTCACCATAAGGCATTGCATGACAAACTAAGTATACACCCAGCGACAAGACATGATCAATAAGCTAACCATGGCAAGAACACTCTCATAGCAAGCATGGATCAACAACAACAACCTCGGCAAAATTGATTAACACGTAAACAATCTGCCAGGAACATTTTATAGAAAAAGTAGAGCAAGATTGAGTCATGCTAGGTTGCTCCATAATTGTAAACAAAGACATGGATGGATAGAGAATAACAATAGCTCAAAATCATCCTTACTGAACATGCTCAAAAGAGGCATGGATCACTCTGTAGCAACATGAATACATGGCATAAAAATATCATTAGGGAAATGCCTTAGAAGAATTCTAACTCCCTGAAATCAGCAACATCACGAGAGCTACTTTGCATGCTTGTGCTAGTCACCACAAAGATCACAAAAATACATGGCATACACCCCTGTAAAGATGGCATGACATAGCCCCAAAACACATGTAGGGCTCAAGTTCATAGGAGGCACACATTAATCATGGCAAAAATGACAAATGTCCATAATCTGTTAAGAAACAGAAACTAACATTACATAGCACTCTTGCAACAACATTTAGGGCATCAATATGAACTCAAATTAACATGGTGCAATGGAATGGAATGAAGTGCACATCCAGACGAACAATTTGATATATTGCACGCACGAAACAGAGCTACGGAAGCAAAGTTATGATGCGATGAATATGCCTAAAAAATATTGCAGACTGGGGACTTAGTGGAAAAAATCAACCTCGAGGTAAAAGTCAACGGGCGCGGAAACCGAGGTTCGCCGACGCGGGACTCGCCGGAGATGGCGGGGAAAGAGGTGGAAATCGCCGGAGAAGGCGGATCCGGCCGGATTCCGGCGCGGGGAGGCGGAGAAGGCTACGGCCGGGCGCGATGGCGGTGTAGGGCGCCGGTGGCGCGCGGCGTCGACGACGGCAGACGGCGGCGAGCAGTGCGGCGGCGGGGCGGCGGGGAGCGGGCGGAGCGCACCGGGCTTGGGGGGCCCGACCCGGGCTCGGGCGGGCCGGCAGCGATGTGGGCGCGGGCTGCCCACGTGGCGGCTCGCGATTGGACAAGGGAGGCGGTGCGGACCCGTCCGGCGCCGGGCGGAGGAAGGGGAGACTAGGGTTAGGGGTGGATTTGATCCGAGATTTGGACGGGGAAAGCCTATTTATACATAGAAGGAGCTAGGAGGCTCCAAATGGAGTGCGGTTTTCGACCACGTGATCGTGATTGAACGACCGAGAGGATGAAGGGGGTTTAGCTGGGTTTTGGGCCACTTTGGAGAGGTGTTGGGCTGCAACACACACGAGGCCTTTACGGTTCCTCGGTTAACCGTTGGAGTATCAAACGAAGTCCAATGGCACGAAACTTGACAGGCGGTCTACCGGTAGTATACCAAGGCCGCTTGGCAAGTCTCGGTCCAATCCGAGAACGTTTAACACCCGCACATGAAAAGAGGCAAAAGGGGACGCCGGAGGACATAGGGGTGCCGGAATGCAAAACGGACAACGGGGAAAATGCTCGGACGCATGAGACGAACACATATGCAAATGCGATGCACATGATGACATGATATGAGATGCATGACAAGGACAAAAGCAAAACGAAGACAAAACCCAACCACGAGGGAATATCATAACTTAGTGCCGAAAATGGCAAGAGTTGGAATACAAATATGGCAAGTTACATACTGGGCGTTACAATGGCTGGGCGGCCTGGCTCGGCTGGGCCTTCGGCCCAGTCGGGCGAGGAAACTTTTTTTAAATAAATTTCGCCCGAAAGAAAAATCCTAATAAAATATAAAAAAATTCTAAAAATTCCAGAAATAATTTTCACAGTCTAAATCTAATATTTAGAACAAGGTGAACATTTTTCTGGCCTAAAAATGCAATTTTTTAAAATGCATATTTTTCTAATTCAAATAAAATAGCAAATAAAATAATAATTTGATTTTAAAATTTCTTTTCCAATATTCCTCTCTTTTGAAGAAGTCATTTTATCTTCTCTCTTTTATTTTTATTATTGGTGATAATTGGAGAGAAAAATATTTAAAATCCAATTGATCCTCTTTTCAAATTTGAGAAAATTCAAATATAAAAATTTGTGAAACCTCCAACTCTCTCCTTGGGTCCTTGAGTTGCTTAATATTTTTAGGATCACACCCAAAATGCACAGAAAAATATGATATGCATATGATGACCTATGTATAACATCCAAATTGAAAATTGGGATGTTACAAACCTACCCCCCTTAAGATGAATCTCGTCCTCGAGATTCGGGTTGGCTAGAAAATAGGTGCGGGTGGTCTTTTCGTAGGTCTTCTTCTCGCTCCCAGGTGGCGTCTTCCTCGGTATGGTGGCTCCATTGAACTTTACAAAACTTAATAACCTTGCTGCGTGTAACTCGGCTAGCAAACTCGAGAATCTTGATGGGTTTCTCCTCGTAGGTTAGGTCATTATCCAATTGTATTGCTTCCAAGGGCACTGTGTTTCTCAGAGGAATATCGGCCATCTCAGCATGGCAGTTCTTCAACTGGGAAACGTGAAACACATCATGAACTCCCGACAATCCTTCTGGTAATTCCAATTTGTAGGCCACTTCTCCCATACGTTCCAGAACTCGATATGGTCCTACAAATCCCGGGGCTAACTTTCCCTTAACTCCAAATCGTTTAACGCCTTGCAGTGGTGACACACGAAGATATGCTCTGTCTCCAATCTCATAGGCTACCTCCTGGCGTTTAGTATCGGCATAACTCTTTTGCCTAGACTAAGCTACCTTCAGTCTATCTCGAATCAACTTAACCTTCTCTTTGGATTCCTTGATTAAATCAGGTCCAAACAACTAACGGTCTCCGACTTCATCCCACATCAACGGTGTCCTTGACCTTCTTCCATACAAAGCTTCGAAAGGGGCCATCTTCAAACTAGCCTGATAGCTGTTGTTGTATGAGAACTCTGCGTAAGGCAAATTATCATCCCAGCTAGACCCATAATCTAGTGCACAAGCTCTCAACATGTCTTCCAGAATCTGATTGACTCTCTCAGTCTGTCCATCTGTCAACGGATAAAGGATGTATTGAACTTTAGCCTGGTACCCAAAGTCTGGTGCAGCTGATTCCAAAACTTCAAGGTAAACTATGTCCCTCTATCTGATACGATGGTCCTCGAAACTCCATGCAGACATACGATCCTGTTCATATATATCTTGGCCAACTTCGCTCTTGTATAAGTTGTTTTCACAGGGATAAAGTGAGCCACTTTGGTCAAGCGATCAACTACTACCCAGATAGAATCATATCCCGATCGTGTCCTGGGTAATCTGGTGATAAAGTCCATGCCAAGTTTATCCCACTTCCATTCGGGTATCGGCATAGGATGAAGTAATCCTGCTGGCTTCTGATGTTCTGCCTTCACTCTCTGACATACATCACATACTGCTACATACTCGGCAATATCCTTCTTCATACCTGTCCACCAGAAATGTTCCTTCAAATCCAAATACATCTTCATGTTTTCGGGGTGAATCGAGTATGGCGAGTCATGAGCTTCCTGGAGTATTAACTTCCTGATCTCCGCGTTATTGGGCACATATACACGATCCTCAAACCATAAAGTTTCGTGCTCATCCTCACGAAAACCCTTGGCTTTTCCTTTGCTCATCTTCTCCTTTATCTCAGCAATTTCCTTATCATCCTTCTAAGCTTCTCAAATCTTCCCCAATAATGTAGACTGAACCTCCATTGCTACAACAAAACCTCTTGGAACTATCTCCAAACGAAGTTCCTTGAGATCGTCAATTAACTCATGCAGCAATCCTCCGCTTACGAGGGTATTGGCATAACTCTTGTGGCTCAAGGCGTCTGCTACGACATTGGCCTTTCCTGGGTGATAATGCAACTTCATATCATAATCCTTTATGAGCTCCAACCATCTCCTTTGCCTGAGATTTAACTCCTTCTGCATGAAGATATACTTCAAACTCTTATGATCCGTGTATACATCACAACGGTTTCCAATAATAAAATGTCTCTAGGTCTTGAGTGCATGCACTACGACCGCTAACTCCAAATCATATGTGGCATAATTCAACTCAAGAGGTCGAAGCTGCGTGAGGCATATGAAACAACTCTTTCGTCCTGCATAAGTACACCTCCAAGTCCCAGGTGAGAAGCGTCACAATACACTTGGAAATCCTTGCGTATATTCGGAAGAATTAGCATTGGGGCTGTAACCAAACATTTCTTCAACTCTTGAAAACTGGTTTCACAATATTTGGTCCATTTGAACTTGGTGTCCTTCTTCAACAACTCTGTCATAAGTTTCGCAATCTTGAAAAATTCTCAATGAACCTCCTATAATATCCTGCGAGTCCCAGAAAACTGCAAATCTCTCCTACTGAGGTGGGTTCCAACCACTCAGTGACAGACTGGACCTTGGTAGGGTCTACTGCTATACCTTCTCCTGATATAACATGTCCAAGAAATCCAACTTCCTTCAACCAAAACTCACATTTGCTGAATTTGGCATATAGCTGATGTTCTCTGAGCTTCTCGAGAACTAATCGCAGATGTTCCTTGTGTTCCTCTTCATTCTTCGAGTACACCAAAATGTCATCAATGAACGCCACAACAAACTTATCCAAAAACTCCATGAACACCTTATTCATCATACTCATAAAATAGGTAGGGGTGTTAGTCAATCCAAAAGACATGACCGTGTACTCATATAGCCCGTACCTTGTGGTAAAAGCTGTCTTAGGTATATCCTGTTCTCTGATCTTCAGCTGGTGGTATCCTGATAGAAGATCGATCTTGGAGAATACTTTGGCTCCCTGCAGCTGGTCAAACAAATCATTGATCATTGGTAGTGGGTATTTGTTCTTGATCGTCACTTCATTCAATGCCCAATAATCAACAACCATTCTCAAAGACCCATCCTTCTTCTCAACTAAGAGCACTGGGGCTCCTCGCGGTGATGAACTTGGTCGGATATAACCTTTCTCCAGTAACTCTTTAATCCGCTTCTTGATTTCCTCCAGATCATTTGCAGGCATCCGATACGGTCTATTTGATATTGGTCCGGTGCCTGGCAACAACTCTATCAAAAACTCTATGTCTCGATCTGGCAGCATGCCTGGTAATTCCTCTGGAAATACATCCGGGTATTCCTTCCCAACAGGCACTTCTTCTTGAACAACTCCCGAGAGAGAATTTACTTGGGTCCTCCTTGGCGCATGCCTGGATACATAGTTGATCCTCTTTCCCTCCGGGAGTTGGAAATATGCCCTAGAGGCAATAATAAAATGGTTATTATTATATTTCCTTGTTCATGATAATTGTCTATTGTTCATGCTATATTTGTGTTATCCGGAAATCGTAATACATATGTGAATACATAGACCACAACATGTCCATAGTGAGCCTCTAGTTGACTAGCTCGTTGATCAATAGATGGTTACGGTTTCCTGACCATGGACATTGGATGTCATTGATAACGGGATCACATCATCAGGAGAATGATGTGATGGACAAGACCCAATCCTAGCATAGCACAAGATCGTGTAGTTCGTCTGCTAGAGCTTTTCTGAATGTCAAGTATCATTTCCTTAGACCATGAGATTGTGCAACTCCCGGATACCGTAGGAGTGCTTTGGGTGTACCAAACGTCACAACATAACTAGGTGGCTATAAAGGTGCACTACAGGTATCTCCGAAAGTGTCTGTTGGGTTGGCATGAATCGAGACTGGGATTTGTCACTCCGTATGACGGAGAGGTATCTCTGGGCCCACTCGGTAATGCATCATCATAATGAGCTTAGTGTGACTAAGTAGTTGGTCACAGGATCATGCATTACGGCACGAGTAAAGTGACTTGCCGGTAACGAGATTGAACGAGGTATTGGGATACCGACGATCGAATCTCGGGCAAGTAACGTACTGATTGACAAAGGGAATTGTATACGGGATTGCTTGAATCCTCGACATCGTGGTTCACCCGATGAGATCATCGTGGAACATGTGGGAGCCAACATGGGTATCCAGATCCCGCTATTGGTTATTGGCCGGAGAGTTGTCTCGGTCATGTCTGCATGGTTCCCGAACCCGTAGGGTCTACACACTTAAGGTTCGATGACGCTAGGGTTATTAGGAAGACTTGTATGTGATTACCGAATGTTGTTAGGAGTCCCGGATGAGATCCCAGAGGTCACGAGGAGTTCCGGAATGGTTCGGAGGTGAAGATTTATATGTAGGAAGTTGTCATATGGTCACCGGAAAGGTTCGGGGGCATATCGGTATTGTACCGGGGCCACCGGAGGGGTTCCGGGGGTCCACCGGGAGGGGCCACCTCTCTCGGAGGGCCTAATGGGCTGTAGAGGAAAGGGAACCGGCCCTACATGGGCTGGGCGCATCCCCCCCTTGGGCCCATGCACCTAGGGTTGGGGGGGAAATCCTAAAGGGGGCGCCCCCCTTGCTTGGGGGGCAAGCCCCCTCCCCTTGGCCGCCGCCCCCTCTAGATCTCATTTAGAGGGGGCCGGCCCCCTTCCTCCTTCCCCTATATATAGAGGGGCAAGGGGAGGGCTGCACACATGATTCAAGGCGCAGCCCCTCCCCTCCCCAACACCTCTCCTCTTCCGCAAGAGCTTGGCGAAGCCTTGCCGGAGTACTGCAGCTCCACCACCACCATGCCGTTGTGCTGCTGTTGGAGCCCTCTTCCTCAACCTCTCCCTCCTCCTTGCTGGATCAAGGCGCGGGAGACGTCCTCGCTCCGTATGTGTGTTGAACACGGAGGTGCCGTCCGTTTGGCGCTAGGATCTTCGGTGATTTGGATCACGACGAGTACGACTCCATCGACCCCGTTCTCTTGAACGCTTCCGCTCGCGATCTACAAGGGTATGTACATGCACTCCTCTCCCCTTGTTGCTAGATGACTCCATAGATTGATCTTGGTGATGCGTAGAAAATTTCAAATTTCTGCTACGATCCCCTAAAGTGGCATCATGAGCTAGGTCTATGCGTAGTTTCTATGCACGAGTAGAACACAAGTTGTTGTGGGTGTCAATTTTGTCAATTTACTTGCCGTTACTAGTCTTATCTTGATTCGGCGACATCGTGGGATGAGCGGCCCGGACCGACCTTACACGTACGCTTACGTGAGACTGGTTCCACCAACTGACATGCACTAGTTGCATAAGGTGGCTAGCGGTGTCTGTCTCTCCCACTTTAGTCGGATCGGATTCGATGAAAAGGGTCCTTATGAAGGGTAAATAGAAATTGGCATATCACGTTGTGGTTTTGGCGTAGGTAATAAACGTTCTTGCTAGGAACCTATAGCAGCCACGTAAAAACTTGCAACAACAATTAGAGGACGTCTAACTTGTTTTTGCAGCATATGCCGTGTGATGTGATATGGCCAAAATGATGTGATGAATGATATATGTGATGTATGAGATTGATCATGTTCTTGTAATAGGAATCACGACTTGCATGTCGATGAGTATGACAACCGGCAGGAGCCATAGGAGTTGTCTTAATTTATTTATGACCTGCGTGTCAACTTATACGTCATGTAATTACTTTACTTTATCGCTAACCATTAGCCATAGTAGTAGAAGTAATAGTTGATGAGACAACTTCATGAAGACACGATGATGGAGATCATGATGATGGAGATCATGGTGTCATGCCGGTGACGACGATGATCATGGCGCCCCGAAGATGGAGATCAAAAGGAGCAAAATGATATTGGCCATATCATGTCACTATTTGATTGCATGTGATGTTTATCATGTTTTACATCTTATTTGCTTAGAACGACGGTAGCATAAATAAGATGATCCCTCGCAATAATTTCAAGAAAGTGTTCCCCCTAACTGTGCACCGTTGCTAAGGCCGTTGTTCCGAAGCACCACGTGATGATCGGGCGTGATAGGTTCTAACGTTCGCATACAACGGGTGTAAGCCAGATTTACACATGCAAAACACTTAGGTCGACTTGATGAGCCTAGCATGTACAGACATGGCCTCGGAACACGGAAGACCGAAAGGTCGAACATGAGTCATATGGAAGATACGATCAACATGAAGATGTTCACCGATGATGACTAGTCCGTCTCACGTGATGATCGGACACGGCCTAGTTGAATCGGATCATGTATCACTTAGATGACTAGAGGGATGTCTATCTGAGTGGGAGTTCATTAAATAATTTGATTAGATGAACTTAATTATCATGAACTTAGTCTAAAATCTTTACAATATGTCTTGTAGATCAAATGGCCCACGCTAATGTTGTCCTCAACTTCAACGCGTTCCTAGAGAAAACCAAGCTGAAAGACGATGGTAGCAACTATACGGACTGGGTCCGGAACTTGAGGATCATCCTCATAGCTGCCAAGAAAGCATATGTCCTTGAAGCACCGCTAGATGAAGCACCACCCCCAGCAAACCAAGACGTTATGAACGCTTGGCAGTCCCGTGCTGATGATTACTCCCTGGTTCAGTGCGGCATGCTTTACAGCTTAGAATCGGGGCTCCAGAAGCGTTTTGAGCAACACGGAGCATATGAGATGTTCCAAGAGCTGAAAATGGTTTTCCAAGATCATGCCCGGGTCGAGAGATATGAAGTCCCTGAAAAGTTCTACAGTTGTAAGATGGAGGAGAATAGTTCCGTCAGTGAGCACATACTCAAAATGTCTGGGTTGCACAACCGCTTGTCTCGGCTGGGAGTTAATCTCCCGGATGATGCGGTCGTTGACAGAATCCTTTAGTCGCTCCCACCTAGCTACAAGAGCTTTGTGATGAACTTCCATATGCAGGGGATGGAAAAGACCATTCCTGAGGTATATTCAATGTTGAAATCAGCGGAGGTGGAAATTAAAAAGGAACATCAAGTGTTGATGGTGAATAAAACCACTAAGTTCAAGAAAGGCAAGGGTAAAAAGAACTTCAAGAAGGACAGCAAGGGAGTTGCCGCGCCCGGTAAGCAAGCTTCCAGGAAGAAGCCAAAGAATGGACCCAAGCCCGAGACTGAGTGTTTTTATTGCAAGGGAAGTGGTCACAGGAAGCGGAACTGCCCCAAGTACTTAGCGGACAAGAAGGCCGACAACACCAAAGGTATATGTGATATACATGTTATTGATGTGTACCTTACCAGTACTCGTAGTAGCTCCTGGGTATTTGATACCGGTGCGGTTTCTCATATTTGTAACTCAAAACAGGAGCTGCGGAATAAGCAGAGACTGGAGAAGGACGAGGTGACGATGCGCGTCGGGAATGGTTCCAAGGTCGATGTGATCGCCGTCGGCACGCTACCTCTACATTTACCTACGGGATTAGTTTTAAACCTTAATAATTGTTATTTAGTGCCAGCTTTGAGCATGAATATTGTATCAGGATCTCGTTTAATATGAGATGGCTACTCATTTAAATCCGAGAATAATGGTTGTTCTATTTATATGAGAGATATGTTTTATGGTCATGCTCCACTGGTCAATGGTTTATTCTTATTTAATATCAAACGTGATGTTACACATATTCATAGTGTGAATACCAAAATATGTAAGGTTGATAATGATAGTCCCACTTACTTGTGGCACTGCCGCCTTGGTCACATTGGTGTCAAGCGCATGAAGAAACTTCATGCAGATGGACTTTTGGAGTCTCTTGATTATGAATCATTTGACACGTGCGAACCATGCCTCATGGGCAAAATGACCAAGACTCCGTTCTCCGGAACAATGGAGCGAGCAACCAACTTGTTGGAAATCATACATACTGATGTGTGCGGTCCAATGAGTGTTGAGGCTCGCGGTGGCTATCGTTATGTTCTCACACTCACTGATGACTTGAGTAGATATGGGTATGTCTACTTAATGAAACACAAGTCTGAGACCTTTGAAAAGTTCAAGGAATTGCAGAGTGAGGTTGAGAATCAATGTGACAGGAAAATCAAGTTCTTATGATCAGATCATGGGGGAGAATATTTGAGTCACGAATTTGGCACGCACTTAAGGAAATGTGGAATAGTTTCACAACTCACGCCGCCTGGAACACCTCAGCATAATGGTGTGTCCGAACATCGTAATCGCACTCTATTGGATATGGTGCGATCTATGATGTATCTTACTGATCTACCGCTGTCATTTTTGGGGCTATGCTTTAGAGACTGCCGCATTCACTTTAAATAGGGCTCCGTCGAAATCCGTTGAGACGACACCGTATGAATTATGGTTTGGGAAGAAACCTAAGCTGTCGTTTCTAAAAGTTTGGGGATGCGATGCTTACGTGAAGAAACTTCAAACTGAAAAGCTCGAACCCAAATCGGAAAAATGCGTCTTCATAGGATACCCTAAAGAAACTATTGGGTATACCTTCTACCTCAGATCCGAAGGCAGGATCTTTGTTGCCAAGAGTGGATCCTTTCTAGAGAAAGAGTTTCTCTCGAAAGAAGCAAGTGGGAGGAAAGTAGAACTTGATGAAGTATTGCCTCTTGAACCGGAGAGTGGCGCAGCTCAAGAAATGTTCCTGAGGTGCCTGCACCGACTAGAGAGGAAGTTAATGATGATGATCATGAAACTTCAGATCAAGTTGCTACTGAACTTCGTAGGTCCACAAGGACACGTTCTGCACCAGAGTGGTATGGCAACCCTGTCCTGGAAATCATGTTGTTGGACAATGGTGAACCTTCGAACTATGAAGAAGTGATGGCAGGCCCAGATTCTGACAAATGGCTGGAAGCCATGAAATCTGAGATAGGATCCATGTATGAAAATGAAGTATGGACTTTGACTGACTTGCCTGATGATCGGCGAGCCATAGAGAATAAATGGATCTTTAAAAAGAAGACAGACGCGGATGGTAATGTGACCATCTATAAGGCTCGGCTTGTCGCTAAGGGTTATCGACAAGTTCAAGGGGTTGACTACGATGAGACTTTCTCACCCGTAGCGAAGCTGAAGTCCGCCCGAATCATGTTAGCAATTGCCGCATTCTATGATTATGAGATATGGCAAATGGATGTCAAAACATCATTCCTTAATGGTTTCCTTAAGGAAGAATTGTATATGATGCAGCCGGAAGGTTTTGTCGATCCTAAGAATGCTGACAAGGTGTGCAAGCTCCAACGCTCAATCTATGGGCTGGTGCAAGCATCTCGGAGTTGGAACATTCGATTTGATGAGATGATCAAAGCGTTTGGGTTTACGCAGACTTATGGAGAAGTCTGTGTTTACAAGAAAGTGAGTGGGAGCTCTGTAGCATTTCTCATATTATATGTGGATGACATACTATTGATGGGAAATGATATAGAATTCTTGGAAAGCATAAAGGCCTACTTGAACAAGTGTTTTTCAATGAAGGATCCTGGAGAAGCTGCTTATATATTAGGCATCAAGATCTATAGAGATAGATCGAGAAGCCTCATTGGCCTTTCACAGAGTACGTACCTTGACAAGATATTGAAGAAGTTCAATATGGATCAGTCAAAGAAGGGGTTCTTGCCTGTGTTGCAAGGTACGAGATTGAGCACGACTCAATGCCCGACCACGGCAGAAGATAGAGAAAAGATGAATGTCATCCCCTATGCCTCGGCCATAGGGTCTATTATGTATGCCATGCTGTGTACCAGACCTGACGTAAACCTTGCTGTAAGTTTGGTAGGAAGGTACCAAAGTAATCCCGGCATGGAACACTAGACAGCGGTCAAGAATATCCTGAAGTACCTGAAAAGGACTAAGGATATGTTTCTCGTTTATGGAGGTGACGAAGAGCTCGTCGTAAAGGGTTACGTCGATGCTAGCTTCGACACAGGTCTGGATGACTCCAAGTCACAAACCGGATATGTGTATATTTTGAATGGTGGGGCAGTCAGCTGGTGCAGTTGCAAGCAAAGCGTCGTGGCGGGATCTACATGTGAGGCGGAGTACATGGCAGCCTCGGAGGCAGCACAAGAAGCAATCTGGGTGAAGGAGTTCATTACCGACCTAGGAGTTATTCCCAATGCGTCGGGCCCGATGACTCTTCTGTGACAACACTGGAGCTATTACCCTTGCCAAGGAGCCTAGGTTTCACAGGAAGACCAGGCATATCAAGCGTCGCTTCAACTCCATTCGTGAAAATGTTCAAAATGGAGACATAGATATTTGTAAAGTGCATACGGACCTAAATGCCGCAGATCCGTTGACTAAACCTCTTCCTCGAGCAAAACATGATCAACACCAAAACTCTATGGGTGTTCGATTCATCACAATGTAACTAGATTATTGACTCTAGTGCAAGTGGGAGACTGTTGGAAATATGCCCTAGAGGCAATAATAAAATGGTTATTATTATATTTCCTTGTTCATGATAATTGTCTATTGTTCATGCTATAATTGTGTTATTCGGAAATCGTAATACATGTGTGAATACATAGACCACAACATGTCCCTAGTGAGCCTCTAGTTGACTAGCTCGTTGATCAATAGATGGTTACGGTTTCCTGACCATGGACATTGGATGTCATTGATAACGGGATCACATCATCAGGAGAATGATGTGATGGACAAGACCCAATCCTAAGCATAGCACAAGATCGTGTAGTTCGTCTGCTAGAGCTTTTCTGAATGTCAAGTATCATTTCCTTAGACCATGAGATTGTGCAACTCCCGGATACCGTAGGAGTGCTTTGGGTGTACCAAACGTCACAACGTAACTGGGTGACTATAAAGGTGCACTACAGGTATCTCCGAAAGTGTCTGTTGGGTTGGCATGAATCGAGACTGGGATTTGTCACTCCGTATGATGGAGAGGTATCTCTGGGCCCACTCGGTAATGCATCATCATAATGAGCTCAGTGTGACTAAGTAGTTGGTCACGGGATCATGCATTACGGAACGAGTAAAGTGACTTGCCGGTAACGAGATTGAACGAGGTATTGGGATACCGACGATCGAATCTCGGGCAAGTAACGTACCGGTTGACAAAGGGAATTGTATATGGGATTGCTTGAATCCTCGACATCGTGGTTCATCCGATGAGATCATCGTGGAACATGTGGGAGCCAACATGGGTATCCAGATCCCGCTGTTGGTTATTGGCCGGAGAGTTGTCTCGGTCATGTCTGCATGGTTCCCGAACTCGTAGGGTCTACACACTTAAGGTTCGATGACGCTAGGGTTATTAGGAAGACTTGTATGTGATTACCGAATGTTGTTCGGAGTCCCGGATGAGATCCCGGATGTCATGAGGAGTTCTGGAATGGTCCGGAGGTGAAGATTTATGTGTAGGAAGTTGTCATACGGTCACCGGAAAGGTTCGGGGGCATATCGGTATTGTACCGGGCCCACCTCTCTCGGAGGGCCTAATGGGCTGTGGAGGAAAGGGAACCAGCCCTACATGGGCTGGGCGCATCCCCCCCTTGGGCCCATGCGCCTAGTGTTGGGGGTGGGGAACCCTAAAGGGGGTGCCCCCCTTGCTTGGGGGGCAAGCCCCCTCCCCTTGGCCACCGCCCCCTCTAGATCTCATCTAGAGGGGTCCGTCCCCCTTCCTCCTTCCCCTATATATAGAGGGGCAAGGGGAGGGCTGCACACATGATCCAAGGTGCAGCCCCTCCCCTCCCCAACACCTATCCTCTTCCGCAAGAGCTTGGCGAAGCCCTGCCGGAGTACTGCAGCTCCACCACCACCACGTCGTCGTGCTGCTGTTGGAGACCTCTTCCTCAACCTCTCCCTCCTCGCTGGATCAAGGCACGAGAGACGTCCTCGCTCCGTACGTGTGTTGAACGCGGAGGTGCCGTCCGTTTGGCGCTAGGATCTTCGGTGATTTGGATCACGATGAGTACGACTCCATCGACCCCGTTCTCTTGAACGCTTCCGCTCGCGATCTACAAGGGTATGTAGATGCACTCCTCTCCCCTCGTTGCTAGATGAGTCCATAGATTGATCTTGGTGATGCGTAGAAAATTTTAAATTTCTGCTACGATCCCCTACACCGGGGTGGTGAGTAAAATTGACTTACTAGCACAGTCGATGTTTCCTCCATACTTCGATAACCAATCCATGCCTAGTATTATATCCAATCCTTTTGACTCCAAAATTACTAGGTCTGAGGGGAAAACGTGGCTACCAATGGTTAGGGGTAATCGATCACACCATCGTCTAACCATATACTCTGCTCCTGGCGAGCTTACTAACATGGGTGACCTAAGGGCTAAGGTTGACAACTTAAACTTTTCCAAAAATCCCTTGATATGTATGAATGTGATGCACCAGTGTCAAAAAGAACGAGAGCGGTAAAAGACTTAATCAAAAACTTACCAATTACAGCGTCAGGCTGATCTTCAACCTCCTCCACATTGATGTGGTTCACCTGACCTCTGGTGAAGGGATTGGGCTTCTTTCCGGAGTTTCCATTTCCATTGCCATTCTTCAACTCAGAACAATCATTGGCGTAGTGTCCAGTCTTCCCGCACTTGTAACAGGTAACATGGCTCAGGTACTTCTTAGCGGGTGTTGCTGGGTTGGAACGGTTCTGGTTGTTGCTTCCTCCATTCCCATTTCCATTCTTGGGGCCACTGTGATTATGTGAGCTTCCTCCATTATGAGTATGGCCTCCATGGTTATTGGTGTATCCTCCTGAGTTAGAGGTAAAGCGAGGCTTTTGTTGAGCTCCAGAATTGCACTTCCCCTGTCCATACTTCCTTTTGCGGCTCTCTATCTGCTGCTGCTTGCCTTCAATCATGAGGGCCCTGTCTACCAACTCCTGGTAGTTAGCAAATGTTGCCACCATCAACTGCATACTCAGCTCATCATTCAACCCTTCCATAAAATTCTCCTGCTTCGCGGCATCTGTGGCCACATCATCTAGGGCATAGCGGGCTAACTTACTAAACTCATCCATGTACTGCCCCACAGTATGATTTCCCTGGCGTAAGTTGCGAAACTCACGCTTCTTCATGCTCATAGCTCCGGTTGAGACATGTGCTGTGCGGAATGCTTGCTGAAACAGATCCCAAGTGACATTTGCTATGAGGAAAGTGAGGGTGTAATTCTCCCACCATGAGGCTGCGGGTCCATCCAATTGATGTGCGGCAAAATGCACCTTCTCAGCATCTGCGCAACCTGCTGTGGTTAGGTCCCTTCCAATCCTGCAGAGCCAGTCATCAGCAATAATCAGCTCGGTGCTACTGGAAAACACCGGCGGATTCAACCTCAAAAAATGGGCTAAGTTGTCAACTGGAGGTGGTGGCGGCGGATTGTCGTTGTTGTTCCCTTGGTTCTGGACTAGTAACTGCATCAAGGCATTCTGCTGTTGGATCAACTGAGTGAGCTCTGGTGGGAAGACAAATCCGGGGTCACATCTCGGAGGCATCTGGTAGGTTTAGAGGGGTGAGAATAGAATAGAGTGAGGTCTAAGGATAAATCACTACCCATATGCACATGAGACAAAACACATTCATTATCACACCACTCAATTCAAACAAGGGCATACAATCGATCTAGCTACCGTTACAAAATACTCGGACTATTACTATAAACATGGGGGAATACTACTGATAATATGGTGGTCGACTAAAAACTTTGATCAGTGGAAGACTCCATGATATCCGCTCTAGTTCGTCTTCATAATCATCATCACTATCGGGGTCAGAGTCGGTGTCGTCGATGATGATGTAGTCTTCAGGTTGGTTGTCCTCCTCTAGTTTTGGATCTCCCATGAATATTCCTAGCTTATTCTTCAGGTCTTCATTCTTCTCCAGTAGTACTGCAATCTCCTCTTCATATCCATCGCGGGTAGACTTGAGTTCCTCTTCTAGCTCCATGTTCCTAGTCATCACCTTCTTCAGGTCTATCATGCTGGTGCACATCTGGTTCTCCTGACGATGAATATGCTGGTTTAATTCCTGGATGTAGGCTGCAATAGATTTACCCCTCCTAGTGCAAATCATCTCCCATTGCTCGTCTCAGCGTCCGCATATCTGTAGATGGTGTCCTTAAGATCCTTGTGATAAACTTTGCTGATGCGTCCCATGGCGATGTGGGCTGCCATGCTCTTTCCTAGACTCCGGGTTGGTGCATCAAAGGAAAACTCTATGGGCTCAGTAACTTGCGTGAATGTCCTTCCTGGAACATGAACTCGAATCGTCCGGTGCTCCTCTTCTGGTAAAGTGGCGGTGTAAGTCCCGGTGAAGCTTGGTATTCCAATGCTTAGGTACTTAGTGGTTTCCTTCAAGTGTTGTCCGAAAGGGGTGTCATCATCTAGTTGAGCAAACTTGTTCCTTGGGTCCGCCATCTATAGAGTATAAAATGGAGAAGAGTCAAAAATGAGTAGAGATGAGGGTCCTATGGCTCATCTTAGTGATCGCGTCCTACAATCAACGTGTGCTCTGATACCATCTTGTAGCGATCCGACCTCATACGGTCAAATCTCTATGTATAAGTGTCATCCCTGGATTGGTAATGCTGACACACACAGTACTCGAGGATTTATAACAAAGTTCAATCACACACTTATTACATCGGAAGTCTCAAAAAGAACTTATTACAATAATATGGCTGAAGGTCATCTAAATAAGATAACAGCGGAAGCTTCGAAGGTAAATGAGTCCATCAACTCCAACGGCATAGCGGAGTGCACGACAACGACCTAGCGCACCTTACTCTTCATCTGAAAACTTCGCAACATAATACGTTGCAGCCTGTGTAGGTCGGCACATGGAATATGCTGGCAAAATAACACTATAGAGCAATGAACATGTAGCAGCTATAACTATATGCATATTTGGCTGGTGGAGGGTCTATGGTTATCATTTGCACAAAGCTGGTTTTTCCCTACAACAAAGGAATATATTTTATTTAACTACAAAGTTGGTTGAAAACATTGAGAATGGTAACCCCATCTCAATCCCAAAATAATAATCCATAACCCAACAAATTAATTAAAGTAGAGTGATGAGATCAACATAATAATTCAAGAACTAGATACTCAAAATGTCCATAACCGGGGACACGGCTAATCATGATTAGTTTGTACACTCTGCAAAGGTTTGCGCACTTTTCCCCACAAGACTCGATCTCCCCCGTTGGATTTCTCGCACTACATGTTGTTTGAGAAACGGATGACCGAGACACAGTTTTTCAGAAGCGTTAGCTCGTTACGACGGCTAGACAGTACCACCTACATCCCCTACATCTGCTTGTCTACCACAGTAAGAGATCACACAACATACTCAACTATGCCAGAGCCCATAATGGCTTGTGGCTGCACAAAGAAGTTTCCAGCATGAATAACATAATGATCCCTTTGAGCCTGGGTGGCAAACCATAGGATGATCGCATGAATTCCCCGGGATCTCCTTGGACAACACTAGGTTCCCCAGGTGCCCACAAACCAATCCACCTAGATGTGTATTAAAGTAACCACCTTAAGTTAAACCTTAGTTAACAATAATCTCTCACATCTGTCATGAATACTCTCAAATCTAAACCACGTCTACGAGCATAGCATAATGGACTAACATATGCTTCTAGGGACTTCCTAGATAGGCGTGTTGGTTGTGTTTTTAGGGAACGAACTATTGGACAAGTTGAAGAATTATTGAATAACATATTGAAAAATTATGATGATTGGACTATTCCTGAACCACCGCTGTCGGTGTGAAAACTAGCGGATCTCGGGTAGGGGGTCCCGAACTGTGCGTCTAAGGTCGATGGTAACAGGAGACAGGGGACACAATGTTTTACCCACGTTCGGTCCCTCTCTATGGAGGTAATACCCTATGTCCTGCTTGATTGATCTTGATGAATACAAGTATAAGGGTTACAAGAGTTGATCTACCTCGAGATCATATGTTGTGGTCTAAACCCTACAGGTATGATGAGTAATGACATAATAATCTATCGACTAGCCTGTCCTCGGCTTATATAATGTAACAGAGGCCTAGGATAACAAGAGTCCTAGTCGAATACGCCGGTGGAGAGGAGTCCTTGTCTTGATCACCAAGTCTTATGGAATCTTCCTCGTGTATACATCGGCTGTCCGAACTAGCCTATGAGCATACAACCATGGGGGTCCTCGGCCCAATCCAACTGATTGGGAGATGACGTGGTGAGTACCCCCTAGTCCAGGACACGTCAGTAGCCCCCTGAACCGGTCTTCAAGTTGGGGACGCTCCTCGATTCTTCTGAACTGTTCTTCATCTTCGGTCGTCGGTCTTGAAAACTGGTTCAACAAATCTTCCCATCTTTTATCTTGAGGATCGCCGAAGTAAATCCGAAGAGTTTACACGTCGTGTATCCGAGGAGCCCCTTTAAGTTCTCAGCCTTTATCAATGCCTTGTTATTTTTATGCCACACCTCGGGTTTGAAGTTGTTCCCAGGCGGCAGCGTCCTCTTGCGTCCGAGCTCCAACGCCAGACTGCATTCAAGGTATCTTTTGCAGCCGAGCACCAATGCCGGACCGCTTCCGAGCTCCAACGTCGGAATGTATCTGAGCTACAATGCCGGACTATGTCCAAGATCCAACGCCGGACTGTATCCGAGCTCCAACGCCGGACTATATCCAAGGTGTCATAAATCACCTTGGTTCAAAAAAGTTGAAGGAGTTTAGCCGAGCTTAATGTTGGAAATTCCCTCTATGGAGCCAGCCACTAGCGCCCGAGCTTTATGCCAGACTGCTTCCAAGGTGGTGCACCACCCTGACCGTGGGCCGATTTTTTGTCAACATTTTTGATTGGTGCAATTTATTCTCTGCCGAGATATATAGCCAGTAGCCTGAGATGCACCTGAAGGATGACATAAGACCGCTGAACCCAGTAGCCCCCAAGACTCAGGTTGATTCACAAAATCGGCCGGAGGATCAACTCCTAGCTCGGCAGAATACTTTAGGACACAAAAAGCGGTGTGCAAATTCCTCGAGACTCCGGTTGGGTGCGGCCGACCAACCTGAGGATCATAATCTCCTCGAAAGCTATATTGCACTTTAAATTTTCTGCATTGGATTGTCAATGCAGTAGCCCCTGAGACACTGGTCGGATGGCAACACCACATCAGGGGATCGATGTGCCCCTTTAATATTAATAAATAATGAGCCCGAAGCCCAGTAGCCCCCAAGCCTTAATGCGGGCATAGGTGGCCGAATTAAGGATCGATATCCATAGTAAAATCACAAATTATATGTAATGACTCTATGTATCCAAGTACTTTACATCATTAATGCCCAGATCCGCATTGTGCAAAACTTTGTTGAATGACCATCGGCTTCAACCTCTTCGGCTAGTAGCCGAGGAGTGTTTTCCTACTTTATAAAGCCGTTATAAGGGCAAAGATTTATGGAAAACAAGGCAATCTGGCAATACGGTTTTATAAACAAAGGCACATGGAGAGATATGTTATATTACATTTTAACATAGGAAACATCTTCCAAAGAAAATAGTTCCGCTATCGGTTCCTTTCTTTGGGTCGTCATGCTTATCATGATCATGAAACCTCACCTCCGATCAATGTGGGAGGAAAATATTGAGGATTTAGTTCTGGGAAAGTTCCCAAACTCTGTGGTATTAATGAACCAAAATTTTTACTTCCGTCGTTGCCGACCAATGTGATCCTTTAAGATTGCTAGCTTTCGGCTTCACCCAGTCTGAGGTACTAACTCGGATGACCCAGTAGTAACAATCACAGAGGTGCTCCCTTTACCGCCTAGCCGAACAATCGGGAACGTAGGGGTAAGCACAGGAGCCAAGAAACCCAGCTTGGCAAAAATCTTAAGTCAAACTGATGCATATTTATGGCTTTATAACGATGATTACGGAAGGCAGCCCTTGTATATTAAATACAAATGACGATGGTATGTTTATTTTGACTTCGTTGCGACCGTTTATCAATTTAAAGTGGCCCATCGTTGGCTTCTACCCCTTTGTAGATACTACGCAGGGTGTCTCCGCAGTAAGAAGACAATCCTTAGCCGATGTCTCGGTGCCTGAAGGCGGTTGTGTTAGTGGAAACGAGGCAATCAGATATGCGGGCTTTATAACTTTCACTTAGTCATAGGAGCTTTAAACTGGGAAGCTAGCTATGAGCCCCCGGTTAGTGTTCGGCGATATCCGAGGTCAAGCCGTAAACACTTCGGCCAATGTTATGAACGACCCATCTTTTAACATAGTTGTCGGATCGCTGACCAGTTTACACTTATTGTGACAGTCAGTTTCCAGCTTTCTCCACCGAGGTGCTTAACCATGCGAGCTGGAAGCACAATCACAGTGGTTCTCCCTGTGCACACCTAGCCGAACAAAGCGGAACGTAGGAGGCAAGCACAGGAGCCGGGCAACCCAACTATTTGACCGAAGATACAATTTGAAACCGACGCATATGTAGCAATATCCGAGAACGTTTTTGCCAAATCTCTAAAGGTCTCCGGCGTTGCACAACTATACTTATGCTGGAAACACACAAATAGTTTAAAAGTGCCATAATCTTGGAAAACCAAAAAACGTCAGTAAAAACTTGACGTCCGAACAAGATCAAGTGATCGTCGCCAATCCGAAAATTGGGGAAAAAATTGTGCTTCTGTCGTGCTTTAATATGACACATCCAATCTCAACACTTCAAGCAGGAGTAACACCCTCGATGCGGCTATATCTCCCACGTGTCGAAGCACGACTTAGAGGCATAACCGCATTGAAAGCAATGTCGCAAGTGAGGTAATCGTCACACAACCCATGTAATACATAAGGGAAAAAGATGCATAATTGGCTTACAATCGCCACTTCACACAATTACATGAATAAAGCATTACATCATCCAGATACAATCAAGGTCCGACTATGGAACCAAAATAAAAGAAGACTACCCCAAATGCTACACAGATCCCCGATCGACCCAACTGGGCTCCACTACCGATCAACTGAAACGAAACAACACAATGAACGAGATCTTCATCGAGCTCCTCCTTGAGCTCGGTTGATTCACCTGGAGCGGTATCATCGGCACCTGTAAACTGGTTTTTGGAAGTATCTGTGAGTCATGGGGACTCAACAATCTCAAACCCTCGCGATCAAGACTATTTAAGCTTATAGGAAGGGTAAAAGTATGAGGTGGAGCTGCAGCAAGCGACTATCATATTTGGTGGCTAACATACGCAAATGAGAGCGAGAAGAGAAGGCAAGAGCACAATCGATGTACTATGATCAATAAGTGATCCTAGAACAACCTACGTCAAACATTACTCCAACACCGCGTTCACTTCCCGGACACCGCCGGAAAGAGACCATCACGGTAACACACGCGGTTGATGCATTTTAATTAAGTTAAGGTTTCAGGTTTTCTACAACCCGACATTAACAAATTCCCATCTGCCCATAACCGCGGGCACGGCTTTCAAAAGTTCAAATCCCTGCAGGGGTGTCCCAACTTAGCCCATCACAAGCTCTCACGGTCAACGAAGGATATTCCTTCTCCCAAGACAATCCGATCAGACTCGGCATCCCGGTTACAAGACATCCTCGACAATGGTAAAACAAATCCAGCAAAGCCGCCCGAATGTGCCGACAAATCCCGATAGGAGCTGCACATATCTCGTTCTCAGGGCACACTCAGATAGGTCAAGCTACGAGTAAAACCAGCCCTCGAGTTTCCCCGAGGTGGCCCCGCAGGCTGCCCAGTTCGGACCAAAACTTAGAGAAGCACTGGCCCGGGGGGTTAAAATAAGATGACCCTCAAGAGAGCGACTCCCAAGGGAAGAGTAGGTGGTGGTGAGGCAAATGGTAAAACCAAGGTTGGGCCTTGCTGGAGGAGTTTTATTCAAAGCGAACTATCAAGGGGTTCCCATTATAACCCAACCGTGTAAGGAACGCAAAATCCGGGAACATAACAACGATATGACGGAAACTAGGGGGCAAGAGTGGAACAAAACACCAGGCATAAGGCCGAGCCTTCCACCCTTTACCAAGTATATAGATGCATTAATTAAATAAGAGATATTGTGATATCCCAACAAAATATCCATGTTCCAACAAGGAACAAACTCCAATCTTCACCTGCAACTAACAACGCTATAAGAGGGGCTGAGCAAAGCGGTAACATAGCCAAACAACGGTTTGCTAGGACAAGGTGGGTTAGAGGCTTGGATTAACAAAATGGGTGGCATGATAAGCAAGTGGTAGGTATCGCAGCATAGGCATAGCAAAAGAGCGAGCATCTAGCAAGCAAAGATAGAAGTGATTTCGAGGGTATGGTCATCTTGCCTGCAAAGTTCTCAGAGTTGCCTTGATCCTCGTAAGCGTACTCAACGGGCTCCTCGTTCATGTACTCGTCTCCCGGCTCTACCCAAGCAAGAACAACAAGCAAATGGAACACAATCAACCACATGCAATGCTCAAGCAACATGATGCAAACATGGTATGATATGCGGGATGCGATATGTGATGCATAGGCATGATTTGGAAAGGAATGATTGAACCTGGCCTCAACTTGGAAAAACCAAGAGTGCCACTAGAAAGAGGAGTTGATTTCGGTCGAAATCGATATAAAGATCGCCGGAATCGGATGCACAGTTTGGAAATGGCAAGCAAAACAAATATGGCACCGGTCTGCGATAATCAGCAATAAGCCATCTAAATGCATCAAGAACAACTTGATACCGCACTCCAACATGACAAAAAAATACATGGCAGGGATCCACTCAAGAAACTTAACAAAAGATGAACACTGAGCTACGGCTAATTCACTCAATAGCAAGTTCAAACAAGCATGGCAAAAATGCAAAAGATAACAGGTTTCAGACTTAGTGAAATTAACAGCATGTCAGGAATTTATCATCAGGAAGCAATGTTTAGAGCAAGAAAACTACATGCTACAGGAACATATCATGGCAAAGCAAGGCATGGAATGAAGCTACTCAAAGCATATAACAAAAGTCCCTTAGTGACCATGAGCCAAAAGGGATCAGAAAATACAATTGCAAGCATGAGAACATAGCAAAAACATAAACAGATTCAGACTTAGTGAAAAACTGGAGCATGCAAAACAGATTAACAAGTAGGCATGTTTACAAGCTCGATGCACTCACTACGAGGCATTGCAGGACAATCTAAGTATACAGCCAGCAAATAGACATGGCATAGAAGCTAAACATGGCAAGAACAACAACATAGCATGCACGGATCAACAACAATAAGCTCGGCAAAATTGCTAAACATGTTAACAATCTGCCAGGAACATTTTATAGCAAAAGTAGAGCTCGATTGACTCAACATAGGGTGCTCCATAATTGCAAACAAAGACATGGATGGATAGAACACAACATTATCTACAAAACATCCTTACTGACCATGCTCAAAAGAGGCACGAATCACTAGGAAACAACATGAACATATGGCATAAAAATAAAGACAGGGCAAGGACTTAGTGAAATTCTAAGTCCCTGAAATCAGCATCATTGAGTAAGCTACTTTGCATGCTTGTGCTAGTCACCACAAAGATCACAAAAATACATGGCATACACCCCTGTAAAGATAACATGGCATTCTACAAAACACATGTAGAGCTCAGGATCATAGCATGCACACATTAATCATGGCAAAAATGACAAGTGCATTTGCTGAAACAGATCTGAAATTATCATCACGTAGCCCCCTTCCAACAGCATTTCGGGCATCAAGATGATCTCAAATTAAAATGATGCAATGAGATGAAATGATGTACTCGTCGAGATGAACATTTTGATATGCTACACGCACGAATCGGAGCAACGGATGCAGAGTTATGACGTGACGAAGATTGCATAAAAAATACTGGGAGAGGGGAAAAAGTCAACCCTAAATATCCGGATCTGGATCTGAGGCGTGGCTCCCGAGGTTCGCTGGCCGAAACTGTAGCTCCGGCGGCCGGAGCTCGTCGGGGACTTGCCGGAGGAGACCGGAACCGAGGTAGAGGCAGGCGGGGTTGAGGGCGCGGTCGCCGGCGTCGGCGAGGTGGGGCGGCGAGGTGGTGCGGCCGCGGAGCGGGGCGGTCACCGGAGCGGGGCGGCGCCGGCGATGGCCCGCGGCAGCGCCGGGCGGAGAGGCAGGCCGGCGCGAGCGCGGGCGGCGAACGACGCGGGCCGGGGAGGGCCCACCCCGGGCCTCGCGGGCTGGCGGGGGAGGAGGCCGGGCGGTGCCACGTGGCATGTCCTGATTGGGCGCGGGGGCGGCGGCGGCTTTGTCCGGCGGCGGCGGACGTGTCCGGCCGCACGGAGAGGAGCGGGGCTAGGGTTAGGATGCGAATGGACCCGGAATTTCGGGGGAGAAGGCCTTTTTATAGGTAGGAGGAGCTAGGAGGCTCCAAATTGAGCACGGTTTTCGGCCACGCGATCGTGATCGAACGACCGAGATGATGGAGGGGGTTTAGGTGAGTTTTGGGCCACTTTGGAGGGGTGTTGGGCTGCAACACTGTAACACCCCGAGACCGATGTGCCAGGTGTCGTTCAGTTATTCGCTGGTGTTGCCTTGTCATTGCTTGCGTGTCATGCATTGCATATCATGTCTTCATGTGCATTTCATTTGCATACGTGTTCGTCTCATGCATCCGAGCTTTTTCCCCGTTGTCCGTTTTGCATTCCGGCGCTTCGTTCTCCTCCGGTGGTAATTTCTACCTTTCTTTCTTGTGTGGGGGTTAAACATTTCCGGATTGGACCGAGTCTTGCCAAGCGGCCTTGGTTTACTACCGGTAGACCGCCTGTCAAGTTTCGTACCATTTGGACTTCGTTTGATACTCCAACGGTTAACCGAGGGACCGAGAAGGCCTCGTGTGTGTTGCAGCCCAACACCTCTCCAATTTGGCCCAAAACCCACCTAAACCCTCTCCATCATCTAGAGCGTTCGATCACGATCGCGTGGCCGAAAACTGCACCTCATTTGGACTCTCCTTGCTCCCTCTACCTATAAAAGAGCACCCCTCCCCGAAATTTCGGATCAATTCGCGGATGAAACCCTAGCAACTTCCCACTCCGTCGCCGGACGTGTCCGCCCGCACCGGACGCGTCCACCGGCCGCGTCATCCCGACGAATCAGGGAGCACCACGTCAGCTCCACTGTCGCCCGAGCCAACCACAGCGCGCCATGTGTCCTCCCGCGCCCGCTCCCTTCCGCCAGCAGCAGTGCACCCCGCCGTCGTTCTGTGCCGCCTCCACCTCCGCTTCCCCGCTCCTCCCGCCTGCGACCGACCTCGCCGCTGCTGCAGTCGCCGCCGGCGACCTCCAGGTCGTCCTGCCGCCTACCCTCCCCTCTTTCTCCGAGCTCTCTCTGCTCCCTAACCTCTCTCTCTCTCTTCCATCACATGCCGCCATGGATGTCGGCTCCGTCGAGCTATCGCCGCCCTAAGCTCGGCCTTGGGTCAGATCCGGCTAGGAAACAGGACCCCGCCAACCTCCCGTGGCCGGATCCGCCGCTCCGTGTCCTTCTCCGCGCCTCCTCGCCGGCTAGTTCGCCGGAGTGCCCCGTGACCATGGCCTCGGTCGACCACCTGTGCGGGAGAGACAACGAGTGCCCGCGTGGGCCTCCTCCCCGCCTTGGCCTCCCAGGCCCCGCTCCAGCCAGGCCAGATCCGCGGCCTGCCTCTCTCCTCCACCGTCCTGCCTTCTCCTCTCCACGTCTGGGCCGAAGCCCATGGGTGAGCCGCCCCCAGCGCCCACCTGTTTTTTTTCCTGCTGTTGGGCTAGTCCATTTAGGCCCATGTCATGTTTTTTTCAGCGCCTGGGTTTTCCTATTTATCCAGAGATTGCTAGTTTTGCAGAAAAGTCCCCCTAGTTCATGCATTTAATAACTCACTAACCGTGCATCGGATTAAAATGTTTTATATATGAAACTTGCTCAGAATTTTGTGTAGATTAATAATATCCAACTTTCATCTATGTTTGTAATGTTAAAAATGTTGTTTGCATTAATTTGCTCCTATGCCAGGTTAAAATGATTTAATTCATAACTAAATAACCGTAGCTCCGATTTAAATAAACTTTATATGTAAATAGGGTAGAATTTTGCCTAGTTTAACATGGTGGCATCATCTTGCTTGTTTAATAACTATAAAATATGGTTTAGGGCAGAACAGGACCAAACCTAATATATGCACATGGGGATTTAACGGAATTGTTGCTCGTTGTTTCCGGCCTCATTTAAACTTGACTAGATGGTATAGTTTTGTCATGCTTCACCTCTTGCCATGCTTAACAACATTTAATATTGTTGAGTACCTAACCGGGAGAGAACTAAATAATTGACGTGGTGTTTTGTCAATATGCATCCCGATGCATATTGAGCTCCACTTAATTTGTAGGATTGCTTGTGCTCTTTGCCATGCCATGCATACTTAAACCGGACATGCATCATACTTGATTGTGCATCATGCCATGTTTATGTGATGGTTGTTTACCATGATTGTTTGCTTCTTTCCGGTGTTGCTTCTTCGGGTTGGTTCCATTAACGTCGAGTTTGTGAGGATCCGTTCGACTACGTCCGTTTGTATTCTTCTTGGACTCGTTCTTCTTCCTTGCGGGATCTCAGGCAAGATGATCATACCCTCGAAATCACTACTATCTTTGCTATGCTAGTTTGCTCGCTCTTTTTCTATGCCAATGCTACGATGCCTACCATTTGCTTGTCAGCCTCCCAAATTGCCATGTTAAACCTCTAATCCACCATGTCCTAGCAAACCGTTGTTTGGCTATGTTACCGCTTTGCTCAGCCCCTCTTATAGCGTTGTTAGCTGCAGGTGAAGATTGAAGTTTGCTCCTTGTTGGAACATGGAGATGTTGTTCCTTGTTGGAACATGTTTACTTGTTGGGATATCACAATATATCTTATTTAATTAATGCATCTATATACTTGGTAAAGGGTGGAAGGCTCGGCCTTATGCCTGGTGTTTTGTTCCACTCTTGCCCCCCTAGTTTCCGTCATATCAGTGTTATGTTCCCGGATTTTGCGTCCCTTACACGGTTGGGCTATTATGGGAACCCCTTGACAGTTCGCCTTAAGTAAAGCTCTTCCAGCAATGGTTTTACCATTCGCCACCTAGCCTTTTTCCCTTGGGAGTCGCGCATCCCGAGGGTCATTTTTTTTTACCCCCCCCCCCCCCGGGGCCAGTGCTTGTCTAAGTGTTGGTCTGAACTGAGTAGACTGCGGGGCCACCTCGGGGAAACTTGAGGGATGGTTTTACTCGTAGGATGTCTCATCCGGTGTTGCCCTGAGAACGAGATATGTGCAGCTCCCATCAGGATGTCGGCACATCGGGCGGTGTTGCTGGTTTAGTTTTACCCTGTCGAAATGTCTTGTTGTACCGGGATACCGAGTCTGATCGAATCGTCTCGGGTGGAGGTCTATTCCTTCGTTGACCGTGAGAGCTTGTGATGGGCTAAGTTGGGACACCCCTGCAGGCATTTGAACTTTCGAAAGCCGTGCCCACGGTTATGGGCAGATGGGAATTTGTTAACGTCCGGTTGTAGAAAAATGAAGTTGACCTTAATTAAAATGAATCAACAGCGTGTGTAACCGTGATGGTCTCTTTCCGGCGGAGTCCGGGAAGTGAACACGGTTGTTGGAGTTATGCTTGACGTAGGTCGTTATAGGATCACTTCTTGATCATACTCTTATCGACCGTGCTTTGCCTTCTCTTCTCGCTCTCTTTTGCGTATGTTAGCCACCATATATGCTAGTCGCTTGCTGCAGCTCCATCTCATACCTTTACCTTACCCATAAGCTTAAATAGTCTTGATCGCGAGGGTGCGAGATTGCTGAGTCCCTGTGGCTCACAGATACTTCCAAAACCAGTTTGCAGGTGCCGATGAGTCCGTGCAGATGACGCAACCAAGCTCAGGAGGAGCTCAATGAAGATCGTGTTCTTTATGTTGTTTCGTTCTAGTTGATCAGTAGTGGAGCCCAGTTGGGGTCGATCGGGGACCGTGTTGCATTTGGGGTTCTTCTTTTATTTTGGTTCCGTAGTCGGACCATGAGTGTATTTGATTGATGTAATGTTTATTCATGTAATTGTGTGAAGTGGCGATTGTAAGCCAACTATGTATCTCTTTCCCTTATGTATTACATGGGTTGTGTGAAGATTACCTCACTTGCGACATATGCCTTCAATGCGATCATGTCTCTAAGTCGTGCCTCGACACGTGGGAGCTATAGTCGCATCGAGGGCGTTACAAGTTGGTATCAGAGCCTTCCCCGACCTTAGGAGCCCCATTGCTTGATCGTTATTAGCAGCCGAGTTGTGTCTAGAAAAATGTTTTGAGTCATTTAGGAATTATATATCGGAGAGTTTAGGAATTCTTTTTACTTCCCAGTCTCCTCATCGCTCTGGTAAGGCATCCTTACGTAGAGTTTTTACTCTTCTCTTCTCAAATTTCACTAAATTTGTTTTAGGATCACGCGGGTATCTTGGAATCGTTCCGATGGTTTTGTGATGAGAACATTGTCTTGGTGCCTCCTGTCAGGGGTTTTGTGGAAGTGTCCCGGGGAGTTGAGCTCTGAGGTGTTGTCGTCATAATTTTTATCGTTGCAGTTCTGGAATACCTGAGTTTAGTACGCCGACATCGAAAATCTCTTTTATGCAGTTCGTTGGTGAGATAACCGCGACGCCACCCAGTACTGGGGCGGGAGTTCGGGAGTATCGCCATAACTTGTATAACGGATGCTTTTCGAAGGTTGAGGTAGATGATTTCGGAAGGTTTCTTGGTTATGTGTTGAAGGATGGATACAGCTGGATGTAGGATTTGCTAGATTTGGGTGAGATATTATGCTTCCCCTGTATCCCCAACACCTGATTGCATAACTGGGAAAATTTCGGGAGTTTCATAGGTGGGAATTCAAGTAGCTCTTAGGATATCTTTCCGACAGATGTATGATATGAAATTGGGGTTCGACGTCTAGTGGTCCGCCTATTCACGGTCGGTTTTACAGTGGTCTCGTTGTGTCTTAAAGAGTCCTTGGCTATGCCGACTCGGGGACGCTTCATATGTAATGTGCACTGCCTTGTACATGATGGTGTTGTACGACCGAGCCCGTGTAGGCCCCACCATGAAAACTTCGGACGAAATCTCTATCATATGTTTGTTCCGGCTTATTCCGCAAGCCAATCCTTTGTTTTGTTTTGAGTTGTGGTATTCGAGTTGCTTCGAAGTCAAATGTTGATTCAATACCTTCTCTAAATGGTGTTCTCATACTTAGATGTGGATACCAATCCTTCTTGATCATCAAGATTGTCTTGTCAATCCTTTTTACCGGAGTGTTTCTCTTCAAGTGGATCCGATCATTTAAATATCAGCAAGTTTCAATCTCAGCTTTCTCAACGGTGTTCGTTTCATCCATCCCAAGTTGTCTTTATTGTCCCTCCCACCCAACCCTTGTTTCTTCAAGGACTCGGATTTCTTTATCAAGTATCCATCTTATTGATGCGAAGTCTCTCCATTCTTTTATATCATTATTCTTACCCAGTGGTTCCCTTGAAGTTGTTCTTCTAGTTCACCATTATTCATTTTTTTTCTTCTCCGATGGTTTCAAGTCAAGTTTTGTTGATCATATCTTTTCCTCATTTCAATACCTTCTCATACCGGGGCACCTCATATTCATTCACCTCTCGCTATTCAATTGCTCCAGAGTGCTCAAGATATCTCGGAGATACGTGTTTTCCACTCTGCTATCGTTCCAGCTCTTTCGAGGATGTTATCTCTTTCAAGTCATTTAATTCAACAGGTGCAATCTCTTTTTTTTCAAGTAATCGTTCAACGGTGTTTCTTTTAAGTGGGCCCTAACCCACAGGTCTTTTCCCAGGATCTTACCTGACTCTTCTTATTCTCTCGGAGTTAGTCTCAAATTCTTTCCAAAAGTTTGACGTAAGAATGAATTATCATCAGTCAAATGCTTTTCTTCAAGATCTATCGAATTCTTTTCATAGTTGGCTCAACCTCTTCGCTTTTGATTCTCCCGGAGTGTCTAAATTATTTTTGGTGGTGTTTCTCGTCGTCATTCTCGAAAGTTGAAGACCGAAGAAGAGTTTCTCTTTAATCTTGCTCCATTCTCTTCAAGACTCATGGTGCTAGCTTGTTGCCATCCTCTCATAATTTTTTTCGATTGTGAAAATTCTTTTCACCCATCCAAAGCAATTCAAGAGTCTTCTCAGTTTGTTATCCGGAGTTCATCAATTCAGGGTTATTCATTCACAACTTTCAGTGATGGTTCTCCAAATCTTACCGGTGCATAATGCAAGTGGTCTCTAATTAGTTCGTGATCTCTTCGTTCTCATGTATAAAATTCCCTCAAGTATCTTCATTCGTTCTTTAATTCCTTCTTCCCGGTGTTTCCTTACCTTTTCTTCAATCGTTTTCAATTCTTACGGTGGTTCATGCAAGAGTTCTCGTCATTCGTCATCATATCAACTCTTTCGTTATTTTCAATCCTACCGGTGGATCATTGAAGACCTTTCTCAAGTTTATGTTATATCTCTCTTAATCTTTTCTACGAGAATAAGTAATATGTCAAATCCGTTGATTGTCATCAATTTAATTGGTGAAGGATACACATAACATAATTCTTATTCTTGTTTCATCAAGTTTATTCAATTTCTTTTCTGGAGTGGTTCATCGTATCACATTCTCAGTTCGAGTTGCTCATCTTTTCTTTCCCGGAGTTCCAAGCTCTAATTATCATTCCAAAGATCTATCTAACCATTGCAAGGGTTCAACTTGTGTTTTCAACTTCTCCTTCATTTCGTTTTGATCATCTTTTTGTTACCGGAGTTCTTCATGGAAGTTCTACATGATGGTTCATCAAGGATTTATATTTCTTCTCGAAGTGTTCATCGAGATTCTTTTCTAAGAAACTCAAGCATTCTTCATCTTGCTATCCGGAGTGCAATTTCTTTCTACCGTATCTTTGGAGGTGGTATTATGTCCTTCTTGATAATTCCCCTTCGTTGCTTCGTGAGTCACAAGTTATCAAGAATGAGATATTTTAAATCCATCAATCTCTTCTTTGGAGTTATCTTGGGTTATATTTCACGTATAGCCTTCCCTAAGGATTGTTGCTAATTTTGGTGCTTATAATTGACCCAAGTTCTTCATTATCCTTCCGGTGATATAGCTTTCTCGTCTCCTTGTTCATTCCAATCCAATTCTTTTTCCGTGAGTGGCAGGTTGTCACCTCATATATTTGAGATATATTCCATAAGACCATATCAAGCTTAGTAATTTCATTGTTGGTTTTCCAACAACTCCGTTCGACCCTTCTCCTAAAGATGCCTTTTCAAACTCTTTTGTGGCAGAAATTGGCATTTTCTTCTCAATTCTCTTATTTCAATTATCTATCTTCTATTCTTTTGTTCCGGAGGCTTTCTGATGTTGCTCTCTTCAACCCATCTTTTCGTTCTGTCAGGATCATGTTCTTTTCATGCCTATCCTTTTAACCGGAGTGTTGTGTCCTCTTTTCAAGTATCCTCTCATCTTGTCAAGTTCAATTCCTTCCATTTACAGGCGGAGTGCTGTCCAAATTATATCACTCTTATTCCTTCCCTATCTTGTTTAACCGGAGTGTTGTGCCTTTTTTCTCAAGTTCTTTTCGCCTTATCAAGCCTTGCATCTCCTTTCAACCGGAGTGCTGCCTGAATTTGGTCTTTCTTGATCCCCTTCCTTAACCGGCGTGTTTTCAATATATATCTTGCCTTTCAACCTCAAGGTTTTTTTAGCAATGTTCTTTGTCCCTCTTTTCTAACAGAGTGTTTTCGACCTTGTTCACCTTCATTGTTTTCTTTTCTCGGATGTGTTCAACCTCTCAAGGTTCTTTGGTCTCACTCGTTTGTCAAAGAAGCAACTTAGTTTTACCTCTTCTCTTTCTTTTCCGTTGTCCCTCCGGTGCCATTCTAGATCTCGGGACGAGATCCTCTCGTAGTGGTGGAGTGTTGTAACGCCCCGAGACCGATGTGCCAGGTGTCGTTCAGTTATTCGCTGGTGTTGCCTTGTCATTGCTTGCGTGTCATGCATTGCATATCATGTCTTCATGTGCATTTCATTTGCGTACGTGTTCGTCTCATGCATCCGAGCTTTTTCCCCGTTGTCCGTTTTGCATTCCGGCGCTTCGTTCTCCTCCGGTGGTCATTTCTACCTTTCTTTCTTGTGTGGGGGTTAAACATTTCCGGATTGGACCGAGTCTTGCCAAGCGGCCTTGGTTTACTACCGGTAGACCGCCTGTCAAGTTTCGTACCATTTGGACTTCGTTTGATACTCCAACGGTTAACCGAGGGACCGAGAAGGCCTCGTGTGTGTTGCAGCCCAACACCTCTCCAATTTGGCCCAAAACCCACCTAAACCCTCTCCATCATCTAGAGCGTTCGATCACGATCGCGTGGCCGAAAACCGCACCTCATTTGGACTCTCCTAGCTCCCTCTACCTATAAAAGAGCACCCCTCCCCGAAATTTCGGATCAA